>NC_134871.1:47429829-47684829 GCF_049852395.1 Peromyscus maniculatus bairdii | reverse complement strand
GAGGGGAGGAACAGGTGGAACCCACTTTTACAGGGGGTCCCTCCACACATGGGCTTACATAGCCACCTCACGCAGCTATGCCACGCGTAGATTACGTGATCATGCAGCACACAGATCACACAGGCCCTGGGATGACCAGGCATCTTGCTTGGCTACTGGACTGCACATGCGCGGTGATGCAGCTGGGGGAGTGGCCGGGAATTCTAACACCTGGTGCTGACAGGTCCTAACAGTCTGGGCCCTTGATTTGAGAGCAATCAGCCTCTGAAGGGAGCACCAAGTACCAAAAAGGGAGCACCAAGTACCAAAAACACCAAACAAAGCTTTGGGAGTTGGGGAGCACCTCACCCCAGTCAGGAAATCTTTTCCTTTCCCTTCCCGCCCCCCCTCCCTTTCTTTCTCTCTTTTTGAGATAGGGTTTCTCTGTGTAGCCCTGGCTGTTCTGGAACTCGCTTTGTAAACCTGGCTGGCCTCGAATTCAGAAATCCACCTGCCTCTGCCTCCCGAGTGCTGGCATTAAAGGTGTGTGCCACCACTGCCGGCTGAAGATCTTTATGCTTAAAACGATGAGGCTTCCAGGTACCTTAAGAGCTCAATCCTTTCTTTCTCCAGGTGACCCCACCCTCCCCTGTGCTCACTGGCTCGGGGGGCTTCCAGATGATGCCAAGGCTTCCCTTATGCCTGTCAGGGCTCTTGCTTCCATTTTTTTTTTTTTTTTTTTCCAGCAGAAAGGCTGAGGCCCAGGAAGAGAGCTCCTGGGCAAGGCCAACTCCACAGGGCCAGGCCCGGGGCACTGCTCTGATCCACAGTACAACCCTCTGGTTGATGGGTGCTTTGGACCATGACCCTTTAGCCGCAGCTGTCCAGAGAACTGGAACATTCTAATGCGGCCGGTTAGTCAAGGCTGGGAAAGGCTTCACTGCGAGGGTTCAGCAAATATTTGTCAAGTAGACAAAACTCTGGTCATTGCTGGTGTTGCAAGTTCCTTCCTGGACCCCTGCAGAGGTGGGGGGAGGGATGGGGTGCATGCAAGCTGAGGTGGGTTCTGCAGAGTGCAGTCAGTTATTCTGGTGTACAGCCTAGCGGGAGGCAGGGTAGAACTCTGAGATGGCCCTGGGTCAATGCCGGAAGCCCTGGCTGAGTTCAGGTTTCCTCAGAGTCTGTTCCAATCACCATGGACTTTCCCAGGACAGAAAGGCCTCAGCGGGGTCAGTCATTGCTTCCTTGCTGGAGTTTGGGTCTCTGGCTGAAATCTGTCACTCAAACCTTCCCTGGAACCGTGGAAGCTCTCTATCATCTTCTGTGCATGTAACACACATGTTTCTGTTCTCTTGATCTCCAAATCTGGAAAAACACTGCCGACAAGATGCCCTAAAGAGACTTCTGCTCTGGGTATTAAATCTCCAGTTAGGCTTTGCACACTTAGGCAAATCACTCCACCGGTCAGAGCTGCCCCCCTACCCCCCATTTCATAAATGTAGCCTGTTATAAAGCAGATCATCTCACAGTGCTCTTTAATCTTTGGAAAATGATAGAAGCTTCGATTTCTTCTCTTGGTTTGAAAGATCTTGACGCAAGGACATAATTCTTATACTCCTTATTTTCTCTCTACCAATGCCAGAGAAAACTTAACCTGCCTAACTACTAAAAGTAATAGTATTGGGGCTTGCAAGATGGTTCACTGGATAAAAGTGCTAGCGGGCAAGTCGAGTGACCTGAGTTCGATCCCAGGGACCCATGTGATAGAAGAAGAGAACTGAGTCCCAAAGTTACCCTTTGATCTTAAGAGCATTTGGGAGGACACACATACACACACACACACACACACACACACACACACACACACACACACACACACAGACAGAATATAAAAAATGGAAAAATACAAAATAAGTAATGAAAAAAAACAAACCACTAGTATTTGATGTTTACTGTGTCCAGCCCCAGGCTGAATCATTTCTGTGGATTATGTCGGCTTATCCCTCCTGATGCTAAGACACAATGAGACCCACTTAAAAGACGAAGAAACCAAAGCCAAGACAGTCTGTCTGCCCGCAGTCAGTCAAGCAGCTCCTCTGGAGGAGCTGGGTCAGGAGCGCAGGCATAGGGCTCATGTCCCTAGAACTAAGGAAGCAAGGCTTGCCGGAGGCCCTCAGGCAGGGAGCTGGGGGTGGAGGGCAGGACTTGGATATAAAGGTAGGGGGCTTCACATCAGTTGAGAGGCTGGGGGTGTCTCTGCCCACGCTGCTCCTGACTGCTGCTGTCAGATGTCCTTTTGTTTGTGAGGTCGTGTTTTCTCCTCGGAGTGTCGGGCATCAATTGGCATCCAGTGGGCAGAGGCCAAAATGCTGCTGAGCATCCCACGGGCACAGGATGTCCTTCACAGCAGAGCTGTCCAGCCCGAGGCAGTGGTGCAAGACTGCTGTGTCTCTGGCCTGGGTTCCTGCTTGACTTCCTTCTTCTGACGCAAACTGGCTTCCTACTTTACAGAACAGGGCACAGGGGCTGGGGAGGCCGGGTGTCCTCCAGAGCTCTGGCTGGAGGTAGCAAGAAACCTGATGCTGTCTTCCCCCTGTCCTGTGGACTTAGGACAGTTGAAGGGAGAGGGAACTCAGAGTTAGGATTCAAGGCCTGGGTTTCCAGCTCTACCGGAAGCACACAGTTAAGTTCTGCCTTGCTCCGGTTTATTCCCAGAAGATAAAACAGACAGTGCCACTTCCACAGTCCTAGTAACAACAGACATGGTGCTAGCCTGTGCCTCTGGGAAAGCATTGGGGGCAAGATAGGGAGTCTGTCTGTGGCTTAGCTTAGCAGTACAGTGGGAAGGCCCTGGGTTCAATTCCCTGTACTGCCAGAAGGGGGCAGAAAAATCAGGGAAGGGTGACCCAGGTTCTGACAGACCAAGGGAGCTTTCTAGACAACTGAGTTCAGCTTTGCCTGAGGATAAATGCAGACAGTAGCAGATGGACCTATTCTGGGACGATGGTAAGGCTGGTTCCCTGGAGCAGAAAGGCTCAAAGCCCGGAGCCCACCCATAGCACGAGTTCATTACATACTTATTAGTTTGCGATAGCGTGTCTGTGTGTGTGTGTGTGTGTGTGTGTGTGTGTGTACATGCCACAGCACCCCCGTGGAGGTCAGAGGATCACTTTCCAAAGCTGTTTACTTCCACCTCGTGAGTCCCACGGATTAAACCCAGGTATCATGAGGTTTTGTGGCAAACGTTTAGCCTCTGAGTCATCTCACCGGCTCCATTAAAACGTTTTTATTTCATTAAAAAACTTTATTTCATAGCATGAGTTCAGGGAATGCTTTTGAGTGGAAGCTGCTATGGTTTGGGGCCCTGATTCTCCTCCTGACTCAGCCCCTCCTCAGAATACTCTGGCAAGGTTGGAACAGCCTCCTGAGCTGCCGACCCATCTTTCTCCAGAAAGGACCTGTAGTTGGTCACTTATGTGTAGCAGGCTCCCTGTGGGATCCTAGACGAGTCACTGCCAGCTTTACCTGATACCCAGAGGCGGGGCAGTGGAGACAGCTCAACCAGGCTTACAGGACTTGCGTTCAGTCCTCAGAACCCGTGGAAGACAAGTCAGGCGTGGTAGTGTGTGCGGGCCATGGTGGTGTGCATGCCGTGGTGGTGTGCATGCACCATGCTAGCACTGCAAGGACAGAGGTGAGTCCCTGGGGAGTGCTGGCCAGCCAGTCTAGCCCACTTGGTGAGTTCTTGACCAGTGAGAGACCCTGTCTCAAAAAACCCGAGGAGGAGGGTGCTTGAGAAACAACAGCAGAGACTGTCCTCTGATCTCAACGCACATGCACATCCACACACACAAACTCACATGCATACACACACAAGTGAAATAGAAACGAAGAGCCCAGAAGCCAGAGGGGAACTCCAGGATAACAGGCAGATGACAGTATGTCACTGCGTCTGGGAGCAGGGTCTCTGGGGCCCCAGCATCATTTGAAGGCAACAATAGTTCCTCCAGCCTTTGTTTGGAGGAACCAAAACCATTTCTGCTGGGTGTTCAGGAATCCCCGGCTCCTCATGAAACTGAGACAGTCTCACAGCCACAAAGGTTTTGTGCTCGGTGTTTTATTTTCCAACAGTGAAACAAGCTGGGGTGTGGGGGGGCCCAGCTTAGCACCATGCAGGCTGTTCTGCTGTCTGGCCTCCCTCCCACCCCTGGGTAGGGCACCCTATTACTGCCACCTGCTTTGCTAACTCCACTGGGTGCCCATGAGTCATTGGAACTCCTGGCCTCTCGAATGTCACCTCCAAACACTACCTGAGTTGTCTGAGGAAGGACTCTTGGCAAAGCAGAGTCAGAGCCACCAGGCTGGCACCATGATGGTCAGATGTCCCCCGAGCTGTACTGTGTCCCGCCTGGCCTTACTGGGTCTTCCCTCGGCCCTCGGAGATGACATGCTCAGGCTGGGCACGCATGTACCACTCTACCCAGGAGCCATCATAGACAGGCACATCGGGTTTGCCACAGAGGAAGGCCCCCAGGACCACGTGGCAGGCTGTGACACCAGAGCCACATGTGGCTACCAAGGGCTTGGACAGGTCCACATTCTTCTCCTGGAACAGGCGTCGGATCTCCTCTGGGCTCTTCTCTAGGCCCTCCTTGGTCAGGAATTCAGTGAACGGGATGTTTACTGAGCCAGGGATATGGCCAGGTTCAATGCCTGCACAGAGGAACACATGGAAGGGCGGTATGAGTGATGTCTGGTGTTGCTGGTATTTGTGGTATCAAGCCTCCCACCACAGCAGAATGCCAAATGTGTTCCCAATGTCTGATCTTATCCTCCAACCACCAGTGCTAGGTCCCCCCACCACACAGATGGCCAAGCTGAGGCTAAGTAACATCCAAAGTTGATACACTCAGCTAATTGCCGGCTAGAGTTTGAATCCTGGAACTAGACTCTGCCAGAGCCACAGCAGACCCTGGGCTTCCTGACCATGAACCTTGGAGGCAGCAGAGCAATACACATGACCTCTGTCCAGTTACGACTTGGGGCATCTGGAGGCTAGAGTTGGTATACAGGGCAGACAGGCAATAACCAGATAATTGCTAGCGTGACAAAGGTGCCCCAGGGCTATGGCATAAAAATAGCAGTAGTCATCAGCACAGCTGACATGGCTGAATGCTCGCTTTGTGCAGGATAGTGCCTGGACCCACCTCAGTGGCACCTTCTCCTTCAGTACCACCCAAAGTCTACGGGAAAGAAATGACTGTCACCCTACCCCAGGAGAGCAAGGCACAAGAAATAGCAAGTCCTAGCTAGCAGTGGGTGGAGAGAGTGGTACCCACCCCAGAGCCTGAGCCACCATGGAGCAGGGCTCAGTGTCTAGGGAGGGTGGAGCCTTCTCCCAGGACGAGCGGAAGTCAACCAGTCAGGGAGCCTGATAGTGAGCACAGAAGGCAGGAAGGACCCAGAAACCCTGAACTAGGCACAGTACATCATGGCCACCGAGGCTCAGACAATAAGGAGGAATGCCTCAGTGTGCCCGGAAGAAGACTTTGGGCTCTGGTCTGGCCGTAGGGGAAACCAGATTTTATCCTTAGAAGAATTCAGTCTTGAGGATCAGCTAACAGAGTGCTTGCCTAGCATGCGTGAAGCCTTGGGTTTCACCTTCAGCACCTCAAAAACCAATTCTGGTGACGCCTGACTGTAATTCCAGCACTTGGGGAGTGAAGTCAGGAGGATCAGAACTTTAAGATCATTCTGGGCTACACAGCATGCATGTTTGAAGCCAACCTGGGCTACCTGAGACTGTTAAAAGAAAAAAAAAAAAAAAAGACAGTCTGATGGATGAGGACCTCAGCAAAGCCAGACAAGTGTGGATTAATTAGGAGGGTCACTTTACTCCTGGCTCCCAAGTCCCAAGAGCTCCAATGCGCATTTTGTCTCTGTCTTTCAGCCAGAAGTTACTAATGCCTCATTTTCACAGAAGGGCTGAGACGCCCATTAGAATGAAACCTCACAGCCGGGCCATCTGGATTCTGAAATGAGGCTGTTAGAAACTTCTGCCTTGGTTTCCCTGTACTTGGTGTGAGCTGCTGGTCCACAACAGTCTCTATCCTCAGAGGATGGTGGGAAACGGCACTCCCGAGCTTAGAGAGGGTTCGGTAGGTCGGTCATTCCCAGCAAAGTAGGCCTCCTAAAAGTCATCCTATGGAGCCCTTCCCAAAGCTCCAAGAGGAGCAAGCTATTGAGCCAGGATGCTACGGATAAATCAAGTCAGGGCTTCCTCATACCTCCAGCTTTACCCAGCAAAACATGCACCCTGCCCTGCTGGACTGAAGAGGCAAATGACAGGTGTCCTTGGCCAGATCTGGGGCTGGGGAGTAGAAATGGTGATGCTTTCAATACAAGCTAACAAGCCTTCCCGCCTGGCAGCCTGGACCATGCTAACTAGCCTGCTAGGTTCTTAGCAATCCCTCCCATTCACAGATGAGTAAGTGTGATGGCAGGACACCCTAAAACCTCCCGAAGGAGCCTGAGCACAGAGGCAAACGCTGATGAAGCCACTCCCCACCTTGTGAGTACAGTTTATCCGCGTGCGTGCACAGAGCTGGGCAATTTAGGTATGGTTGCTCTTTCACACAATGATCTCACCCATTATGGTCCCTCCCATTTTACTGCTCTCCTTATACGCCTTCAAGGGCCACCATCCAGAGGGGCTAGGTGACCTGCCGGCTGCTCCCCAGACAATACGGGCAGAGACGGGGCTCTGAACCCAAGCCTGGACCAGCAGCTGCCTTGTGTGGCTTTTCCCCTGGGACTGAGTTTGGGGGCACCCTCACTGGGCTAGAGCACGGGAAATTGCTGTCTGAGTAGGTTCAAAGCTGGTGGGGTATGTCTGCAGTTTTCCTAGGGCTGGAGACGCAGCAGTACTGTTCCGTCGGACTCCAGGAGGCAGGAGGCTCTGAAGTCCCCAGAACACCTCTGGGTCATGGACTCAGTGCTAGGTACTGAACTGTCAGGCTGTGAGCCTGAGCACTTTAGAGGTGCTTTAGAGAGGGCACAGAGGCGCTTCCAGGGTTATGGCCAGCTCCTGCACCCTAGCCAGCTGGAGAGAAATGGTGGGGGAATCACTGGTTGCTCGCTGTGGTTAAGTATGCAAGGAGTCTGAATCCACAGCAGCTCCTTCCTGAGACCTCAGGCAAGGCAGCCCCAGGGCTATTTCCCTCCCCTGCGCAATGGCAGTACATGCATTGCTCCACAGCTTCAGGAGAATTGGGGCCTGGACCCCCAGGACACCCAATCATATGAAATGACATCCTGTCACGCAACCTACACACACCTAACATTTAAAACATCTCTAGATTCTCTCCCACCCCTTTCTCTTCCTTTTAAGTTTTGAGACAGGATCTCACTCTTGTAGTCCAGGATGACCTGGAAATCACTATGTAGCCCAGGCTGGCCTCAAACTCATGATTCACCTGCCTCAGCCTCCAAATGCTGGGATAACAGCCATGAGCTGCTGCACCCATCCCTGGATTACTTTCAATATCCATTTTTTTCATAGCGTCAAACATACGTAGTTACACTGTATCATTCAGGAATAATGACAGGGACAGGAACAGCACACTCTCCGTACAGACAGAAGATAAATTGTTTTCTGAGGTTGTTTACACACAGGGATGTGGTGTCTACAGGTACAGAAAGCTGGCTGTACCTATCTCTTCGGAGCTTTGGAAGGCTCACACCAGTATGGCTATATAGCCCGGTCTGCTTTGTGGAGTCTCTTCCCACATCACACAGGGCTTTTCCTGGAGAAGCCTAGGCCACAGGCATCTGGCTTGGCCCTCACCCAGAGCACCGACCACTCAGTTTGACTCAGTTTGGGTGATACACCCTATTCCCCTCTCGGGATCTCTTAGCAATTCTGGTGGCAGTTGGAGACATCCTGCACCCCATTAACTCGGGAGCTGCAGGCCAGACCTCAGTCAAGACCAAGCTTGGGTCCTTCCTAAACCAGCTGGGGGCTGCCTCCTGCTATCATGCGGTGGCCTCACACAAGCACGGTATTGCAGAGCTGTTTGGACTATCACACTCCTACAGGGGCGCCCTGGATTCTCAAGGTACTTAGGCAACCTGTGCTCAAAGTTCCGAAACCATGAGGTACTGTTGTGGCCTCCACTGTAAGAAGGAAGCAAGAGGCTCAGGATGAGGCGCCCAGCAACCAACCCTTCTCCCCTGCTCTGTGTGCTTTGAAAGGCCAGCACAAGGCTAGGCCGTGTAGGGGCGCACACCAGCCTGTCCCCACGCCCTGCTCGGCGGGTTTCCCCAGTGTGTTACCATCTCGGGGTTCCGGCTCCGTGCCCCGGAACCGGCCAGCTGCGCGGGCATCTACCACCTGGAAGCGCCGGGCCTCCAGGTTCTCCAGGAGGTCCTTGTGGGTCTTGATGAAGGAGGGATCTAGCTGCGCGCGGAACTCTGCGGGCTCCGGGTGGCTCTTGCTGGAGCTGATTGGCAGCTTCTGGCTCAGCCAGTAGCGGAGGCCGCCGTCCAGCAGCGACACGGAGCGGTGGCCGAAGGCGCGGAACATCCACCAGACCCGCGGCGCCGAGTAGAGGCCCTGGTCGCTGCCATCATAGACCACGACGTGCGTGGTGGCGCCCACGCCCAGGCTTCCTGCGTAATCTGCAAAGTCCGCGGCGCTAGGCAGCATGTGATCATAAGGCGATGTGTGGTCGCTGCAATGATCGATGTCAAAGAAGGTGGCGCCTGGAATGTGGCGCTCCTCGAACTCCTGTCGCGCATTGCGGCCCAGCTTGGGCAGATACCAGGAGGCATCCAGTAACTTCAGTGCCTGCGAGGCGCGCGGCGACTTCAGAGCCTCCGCCACCCACTGCGCAGACACAAACGCTCGGAAAAGCTGCGGGGCGGCCATGGCCTCCGGGATGCTCGGATTGCGGGCCTGCAAGACAGGAGAGATACCAGAATCGAGAGACTGGCCTGCTGTCAGGGGCTTTGGCTGGGGCATGTGTGCTGATCGGCGGAGGTGGAGCCTGAGCACCGGCAGAGCAGAGTCCAGGAATGCTGAAAGGCCCGGGGTGAAGCCAGGATCAGGCTTTATCACTCAGGGACTCCCTCTGCCAGGCCTTGAATCATACACAGCTCCAATTGACTTTATGACCGTGGGCGCCGGGGGAGGGTGGTGCGCGCCCCTCACTCGCTATTCCTTACCCAGCATGCGGGTGGG
The DNA here is from genome assembly GCF_049852395.1 of Peromyscus maniculatus bairdii. NCBI lineage: Eukaryota > Metazoa > Chordata > Mammalia > Rodentia > Cricetidae > Peromyscus > Peromyscus maniculatus. Next base: position 47,675,609 of record NC_134871.1, on the reverse strand, counting down.
TAGGGTCGGGCCAGGGGCAGGCCAAACGGGCCCTTAAGTAAAGCAAACAAGGCCAAAGTTTCAGGCCTTCTCTAAGATGCAGCAGCCAAGCTTCGCAGCCAATCAGATTCACTCATTCATTGAGCGGTTGTAGGAGCCCAATGGGAACAATAACCAGAATTCACCCTTAGCCCAGTGCCATTTAATCCTCCTGTATTACAACACTTGCCAGAGCAGCCTCTCCCCAACCTGTTGAAGGAACAGCCTTAAGAATTTTGGTGCTGTCGCCTTGTTCCGAAAGCCACCGAGGCTTCTAGATGTGCTTTGAGTCACCTCGTGTGGCAGCTTGTACCTCCTAGAATACCAATACTCAGGAGACTGAGGTAGGAGGACCTGAGTTCAGGGCCAGCCTAGTCTACATAAAAAGTTCCAGACCAGCCGGGCGGTGGTGGTGCACGCCTTTAATCCCAGCACTCGGGAGGCAGAGGCAGGTGGATCTCTGTGAGTTCAAGGCCAGCCTGGTCTCCAAAGCGAGTTCCAGGAAAGGCGCAAAGCTACACAGAGAAACCCTGTCTCGAAAAACAAAAAAAAAAAAAAAAAAAAAGTTCCAGACCAGCCTGGGCTACTCAGCAAGTCCATCTCAACAAAACAAAACAACAACAAAAAACAGAAAAAAGTAAAAACAAAACAAAACAAAACAAAAACCAAACAAATGAAAGCTTCGAGCATACTCACTGGGGACAGGTTTGGTCACTGGCCCAGGCCCTGTGCTGGGGACACTGAGGACCCTTCACTTTGGTAGGCCCCAGAGCAGCTCAAGCAATAATGCAAGTGAGGAATTCTGGAGTCGAGTGTGAGCACCAGGGCCTCTACCTCAGCCTTGAAGGCAGGGAGAAGACGGTGGACTTCTTGAAGGAAGCAGAGCACATTTTGACTTACGGCATGGGTAGGAATAAGGAGGTAGACTTGGACTCCGGCTAAGGGCTGATCCCAGCGTTTGCGACGCGACTAGATGTGGTAGTGGGGTGCAGGAGGGTGTGTGTGTGTGCGTGTGCGTGTGCGTGTGTGTAGGGCAGAGGACACTCTCAGCGGTCAGATGGGTCCTCAGGCACTAGCCATTTTACGTTATTCCATTTTTGAGATGGAGTCTTTCTATGGCCTGGGACTCACTTTGGCTGGCTGGTTCCTGAGCCTCGGGAATCCACCTGCCTGGCCTTCCCCGGTGCTGGGGTTACAGACGTGCAACATGCCTTGTGTTGTTGATGTAGGCTCTGGGGACTTGGGCTTGCAAGGCAAACACTTACTTGAGTGAGCTGTCCTCCCAGCACTGTGTCTGCCCCCTCCAGGGTCTCACTCTGTATCCTAAACTATCCTGGAACTTGAAACCATGTCCTGCTGCCTCAGCTTCCAGAGTAGGGGAATTGCAAGCATGTACCAGACTCCAAAACCCGCCTCTTAGTGAGATTTAAAAACGAATAGAGAAGGACCACCATCATGTACCCTATATACAGCCTCTTTGGGTGATATTTAGGGCAGTGAAATGAAAAGCTGTTACTTCTTCCTTTACTTTCATAAGTGGCTCTTGAATCTACAGCGGCAGATTCTTAAGACTTCCGGGGCGTTAGACTTTGGAGGTCTGAGGTCCCCTGACCTCACCTCCCTGATTAACTGACAGTTCTCACAAAGGACCCTGGGCAGCAGGAAGAGGGTCAGAGAGGCTAGGTTAATGGGTGTCCCTGAGGGGCAGAAACCCGAAAGAGACTAGGTTCCTTTGTGGGCCAGGATCCCAGGGGAGAGCGGTCCTCTGGAGGACTTTCAGGACACACAGGACTGCCCCAGGCCATCCTAGGGCTGGTGTGAGTTCATACACCGCACCCATGGAGAGGGGGGCTCAGACTCTAGAGCATCTCCCCACCTGGAACCCTCTTGGCACTTTCTCTTCCTGACGGTCAAGCTCAAGGCTCAGGGGATGCTGGGAAAATGCTAAGCAGTGTTTGAATATTTGCAACACACGGTGACAGTATTTCAGGGCAGGATCAGTGTTCAATAAAGGGGAAGGAGAGTCAAGAGAAAGTCATTCCAGGGGAACAGAATAGCCCGTGGAGGTGTTGTCCAGCCATTTTGCAAGAGCCATGATCTATATCCAGATATTTTTGCCAACCGGCATTTACATAAATTTACAATGAAGTGGTAAAAATTGAAGTCCAAGGCCATTAATAAAAAAGCACAAAGTTTCAAGGACAGGCAGGTAAACCAAGGCAGCTCTCACCACTGTGAGCTTCGGGTCTGAAATTAGTAGCTGCTCCACCACAGCGCCCTGGCACCTCCCGGCTCGACCCGTTTCTCCTGTTGGGAGAAGTTTCAGCCCTATCCCGCAGGGTCGGTAAGGCCGTGCCACCGCAGGCGGGCCTGGTAAGACTTGGTTTCATTTCATTCCAGCGTGTTCTGCTACTTTCTCGCCTGGCGGGACACACTGGGTCTTCTCACCACAGCACCTCTGAATGGCTTTGTTGGTTCTCGCGGGCCTTCCTACTTTCTCAGGAGACACCAGGTCATCCCAAACCCGAGCCCGCCACTGCTACCCACCTAACTCTTACCCCACCCCGACCCACAGGCGGTCACAAGCAGCCGCAGACAGTTCCCCTTAAGGCAAATTAGGGGCGCCCTGGAAACTCTTCTCTCGTAGACTGTGTCCCCTCCTCCACTCCCGCGTGGTATCACGCTATGCAACCCCGAAAAGCACCCCCCCCACACACACACACAGAAAAGCAAATAGGACGCGTTGGGCAGCAGATACCAGGGTTCCGAGCTCCCCGGTTCCCAGCTCCGCCATGTCACCCCCTCCCCGCGCCCTCAGCGGTCCCCTCCTTCCGCCACCAACCTGCGGCCAGCCAAAGGGAGGAGACTTGGGCACGGCCCACTGCCTCGGCCACTCCGAGCTGCTTCTGGCTGCACCTTCCATTCCCCGGGCTGCGGGGGAAGCATTCTCCCTGCAGCCGGGTTGTGCACTGTCCCAATGTCACCCCTAGCCTCCAATAGTCCCTGTCGGTGTGAAAACTGTCCCACCAGAAGGGGCAAACAGAGTTCCCGTGCGAAGGCGCAGAGGCCGCTCGAAGTCCCAACTGTCTGCAAGAGAAGTCCCCCCGTGGGAGGCGGTAGAATGGTGCGGGCCACTTGGGGACACTCCCGGCTCTGGGTTTGAACCCTTCAGCTTCTCCGGAGCGCAAGGGCGAGTGCCTGCGAAGCTGCCAGGGCGAGTGAATGCAGCGGGCCGCCCAGGATGGGGCTGCCAGCTGGGCCACTTGCGGCCCAGGGGAGGATCCTGGTGGAGAAAGCAGGGCAGGGCGCTTGGGACCCCTTCACCGGACTTGGGCATTCTAGAAGCCAGAGAACCCAGGCTGTAGGGGACGGAAACAGAACGGCTAGCGAGTGGTTAATGCGCCCCGGAGATGGGACTCGAAGCCCAAGGGCTATTTTCCCTACTTAGGACCTGTGTGTTCTCCCCATCCCTGCAGACAGGGTCCTGAGCCAGCCCCTTCCAGCAGCGAGGCCATAGGAGCGCGCAGAAGCTCTTGGCCACGCCCACCTGCTCTTCTTGGGACCAGACTGGGAGGGCGCCGGGGCAGTAGGAGGGGCCGAGCAGGCTTTCCCTAGGGAATGTGCAAACCTATCCCACAGTCCCCCAAGTCTATCTCTGTGTGTAGTTACCATTGCACGCTGGGAAAGTGTAGTGGGGACAACAGCTCCGCCCCCTGGGCTCCGCCCACCGCACTCAGTCCTCTCTGGCCTGTGTCTTTCCTGGTTCCCACCCGCGCCAGGTGACACGCAGAGCTGACACTAACTATGGTTCACCAAGTGCTCTACCGGGCGCTGGTCTCCACCAAGTGGCTGGCGGAGTCCATTCGGTCCGGCAGCCTGGGGCCCAACCTCCGGGTGCTGGACGCGTCATGGTACTCTCCGGGGACCCGCCAGGCTCGCAAAGAGTACCAGGAACGCCACGTGCCTGGTGCGTCCTTTTTTGATATAGAGGAGTGCCGGGACACCGCTTCGCCTTATGAGATGATGCTGCCCAGTGAGGCCCACTTTGGGGACTACGTGGGCAAGCTGGGAATCAGCAACGACACGCACGTGGTGGTGTACGATGGAGACGACCTGGGCAGCTTCTATGCGCCCAGAGTGTGGTGGATGTTCCGTGTGTTTGGCCACCGCACGGTATCAGTGCTCAATGGTGGCTTCCGGAACTGGCTGAAGGAGGGCCACCCAGTGACATCTGAGCCCTCACGGCCAGAGCCAGCCGTTTTCAAGGCCACGCTGGACCGTTCCCTGCTCAAGACCTATGAGCAGGTCCTGGAGAACCTCCAGTCTAAAAGGTTCCAGCTGGTGGACTCTCGGGCTCAAGGACGGTACCTGGGCACAGAACCGGAGCCCGATATAGTAGGTAGGTGTCCCTGTGGCCTTTGGGGGAGGATTGTCAATAAGAGGACGGGGAATCAGAATAGCAGGGACCCTCAGCCCCTCCATGTAGACTTGTCTTTCTATCTGTAAAATGGAAGTCAGCCTTGGAGGCTTTTGCAGCTTGGAGACGTGAGGGCCCAGAGTGCCCATAGATGTGTGCTAAGAAGCTGTCTGCCTCAGTAGAAGTGACTGGGGGCCATCCATCCATGTCCACTTCCAAGAACCAGCTCTCCCACATGCACTAGGATGTATCAAAGGGTGTCCTACCCACAAGCAATCATCTGCAGAATTGTACAGAGGTCTACAAGTACACTCACACCCTCTAGATCCCAGAAATCCTTTCAAACACCAACAGGGGCTTTCCCTGAGCTCTTCTGGGCCCCTGACTATTGTTTTGAATGGCAGCTCCCATTCATACATCAACAAGCAGCTGCAGCCCATCTGTGGAGCTGTTACAGCAGCTGCTAGCTTGTACCAGGGATATTGATACAAGGAAATACCCCTAACTTAGATGGGAAGATGAGATGCCAGGATATTGTTACTTGGTCAGTTAAGTGGCAGAGCCAGGATTTGAACCCAGTACTATTTTATTTTAAACCAGGGCTCTAAACCCAGATATAAACCCATTCCATGCCACCACCACATCCTAGGGTTCAGGGGAGCCTCCTGTGCCAGGCACTCCCAGAGAGATGGCCCTTAGGTCTCCTCCTCCTCCTCCTCCTCCTCCTCCTCCTCCTCCTCCTCCTCCTTCTCCTTCTCTCTCTCTCTCTCTCTCTCTCTCTCTCTCTCTCTCTCTCTCTCTCTCTCTGTGTGTGTGTGTGTGTGTGTGTGTGTGTGTGTGTGTGTGTGTGTGTGTGTGTGAAGCCTGAAGGAGTCTGCACAGCTCAGGAGTCAGAAAAAGCCTCGGGAGGGGAAACGCTGTCTTCTAGAGGCTTCTAATCAGAGGCGATGCCAGGTCTTACTTTACCTGAGCACAGGACTGGTGGCCTGCATCCTGTGCTCTTAGTTTTTCTTAGACCTGCCGGGTCTGACTTAACTCTGGGTAACATTTTGCCTAACTTGTTGCAAAATGTCTTTTCCTCTCTGCCAGCCAATGTCGGCAACACTGTTTTAACAGTCTTACTACTGAGCCGTCACCCCATTGGACAGAGGGGAGCTGAGGCACACAGGCAGGAGCAGGTCAAGGCCACACATCTAGTTGTCCCTCTCTCCCCAGGCCTTTGATGTCTCTGCCTGCTATGCCCGGGGAAGGTCGGGAGAGAAAGATTCACGCTCCTTAGGTACTTTCCAGAGACCCTGGACATGGAATGCCTGCAGCCCCTCCTGATCTTGGCTCAAAGTGCTTTTTCTTCTTGGAACTTGTGCTGGGGGAAGGGAGAGGGAACTTGGCTGGGGAGCTTTCCCAGCAGCCTGGAAAGCAAACTGAGAAATGAGCGATACAGGGCCCAAACATAGCGTTCCCACCATTTTATAGATGATGAAAACTGAGGGGAGACCGCCTGCCTGAGCTCAAGTGCCTCCCTATGTCACTTCCTATCTCTTCTGATTGCTCTGGAGTGCCAGGGAGCCCGGGTTCTCCCTCCAGCTCAGCCACTCCTATGTGGAGGGTATCACATGCTTGGCCCTGCATTTCCCAATCACAAACACGGAGAGGTCCCCAGCCCCACCACAGGCTCAAGGCTTTTGTTCCACGCAGCAAGTCAGCAGAGAGACTCTTTGGAGGGGAAGGCATTGAGCAAAGTCCAGGACCATCTAGACAGGTAGGGGATGGGCCACTTGCCCCATTCCCTTAGAGGATTTGCTGGACATGAGTGCACACTGCCAAGGTCATGGTTTGCTGCCTGGGATGGGTTTAGCGAGGTTCCTGTAGGTTCAGAAGTCCAGGTATAAAACCCCGGGGTGGGGGTGTGGGGGTGGGGAAGCCTTGACTCGTCATGTTCCTGAAGGGAGTGAAACAGAAAACAGGTCTTCAGAGACCCCATGACTACTTCCTGTCCTCTGGGAGCAATCACCTTCCCCTTGGGCCTTCAAGTGCCTTCCAGGGTCCTGAGTGAAGTGGGCAGAATAAAAGAATATTCAGGTGCGGCCATGTGTGACCACCGGAGAGAAAACCAGTCTTTTGAGGACTGAAGTGACCTATGTTCCTCAGAGTAAGTAGGAAGAATCATAGAGAAGAGAGGGACATTAGAATTCAGGGGTCTCTGGAGGCCTTGCCAGGCCTCAGTTTTCCTCATCTATAAAATGGGAATGCTAGGTTTGGGCCTGGAATCACTCATTTCTCAGTTGCTCAGCCTGTGTAGCTGTGAACCTGTTTTGTTTTGTTTTGTTTTTTTCCTCCCCATCTCCCTGGAGATGAGAAGGGGGAGGGTGTTGGTCCATGCTGAGTACTTTGATTTACAGTCCCCTGGATGCAGTCACTTCTGGAATCCTCAGTAGCCTTGCTGAGGGCCTGGCCTTGCTCCACTCAAGGCTACAGGCAGCAAAGAGAGCTTTACCTATGGCTGCTGTGGAGGGTGGGGTGAGCCAGAGCAACCATGAGGATGGGTGTGTGTGGGGGGCAAGAAAGGTCCAAACAGGTTTTCCTGGCCTCCAACAGCCATGCCTCTCCGTGGCTCAAGGGATCCTAACACCCCTGCTGACTTGAATCTCCTAAACCAAAGCTGGAACAGAGATTCCTAGACTTCTAGGCAGTTGAGGAACACAAGAAGTTATCTCAGTAATTCCCCTGCCCCAGCCTTCTTTTCCAGGGGAGCTTAGAGTGACTGAAAAACGAAGGCTTTGGAATCCGACTTGACATCACATGCCTCTGCTGTGTGCCTCTGGGAGGTTACTGCCTCTCTCTGAGCCTGGGATTCCCATTAGAGCTTGGAGGAAGGTCTCTTCGGGGTTGTGAGCAATGAGGGAGATATAGTTCTCTAGAGAACCCACTTTTGGAGTGCTGGTTGCCCGAAGCTGCCTGAACAGTGGCAGGCCCCTTGTGGGGAGGGGATGCCGGAAGCGTGCCATGGAAGGCAGGGTGGGAGTATGGCAGGGGCCCTGCTTCTGGCTGCAAGCCCCTTCCTCCATTTGGCAGTGTTCCAGAGCCCTCTGGCCCCACCCACAGGTCCCCTGGGCTCTCCCTCTGCACGCAGGCTGTGGCTTCTGTTCCTGTAAAGTCCCCAAGCAGAGGCTGGAGAGATGGTGATGGTTCCGTGAGTCATGTCCGTGCCTTGGGAGTGTGAGGACCTGGGTTAGATCCTCTGAGCCCACCCAGGTGACTCATGCTTGTCCTGGCACTGGGGAGGCAGAGACAGGCAGGTGTCTGGAGTTCACTTCATCTAGCCTCCCCCAAACAGCAAATTCCAGGCAGATGCGCCAATGGGGAGCATTAGCCTAGGTGATCCTCTCGTCTCCATGCACACGCCCACATGGGTGCAGTCCTTCAGCTGCCCCCCAAAGCAAAGCAAGCAAACAAACAAACACCCAGATGAGCCCTGGGCCTTCTTGGCAGAGGTGGTGGCCATTGCTGCCTCCTCAGGCGGGAGCCAAGGCTTCCCAGCATCCCTGGCTTCATCCTTCCTCAGACAAGGCCCCCTTTATAGACTCCAGAAAACAGTCAAACTGGTGTGTCACGGACAGGAAGAAAACAGCACTCAGAGGCCTGAGTGCAAATGGCCTTGCTCCCCAACGCCTGTGGGAAACCCCTGTAACCTGACAGCTGATGTCCGTAGGTCGGCTGCTCTCCACTGGCAGCGTTACACATTGCTGGTTTCGGGTCACAGCAGGAAGACGTCTCTCGATGTCGATGCCCTTTGCAAGCAAGGGCTGCTTGTGCTAGTGATTCCAGAATCTTCTTTTGGATGAGAGGGCTTCCCCATGGCTGCACTGACCAGCTGTGCACCCACTGCGCTCCGGGGTTCACTGGAGCCTTTTACCTACAGGAGGGGAGACTGAGGCCCCGAGGGCGAGCCTTCCTGTCTGTCTGATGCTGCTGGGATGTGACTTGCTCATAGCAATCAAAGCCTTCTCTTCCCCTCCCCCACTACGCCCGCCATGATGTCTCTGTCCTGCCCCAGGGTCCAAGTTTAAAGGTGGTGGGGATTTGGGGAAGCTGAGGAGATGGAGCTGTTCTGGCATGGCCCTCACTCTCCGTGTTGTCCATGGAGGGGTGCAGGGTGTACAAGGAAGAGAGAAATGGCTGAGCATGCAGGCACTGATAAGGTGCTATCAGCCAGCCACGGCCCATCTTCGTTGTTTGCAAGGGCCCTCCCCTTTTATTGGTTTGACGGTTTTCAAACAAGGTCTCACTCACTCTATAGCCCAGACGGACCTGTAACTCACTATATAGACCAGGCTGGCTTCAAACGATTGGTCGACCCTCCTGCCTCAGCCTCTAGCACGCAGGGGTTGCAGGTGTGTGTTAGCATGCATATCCACCACACAGGCTGGGTGTGCTCTAGAACTGGGTGTGTTCTAGAATGGACCCTGGCCTGCCCCACCTCTGCTCTGCTCTTGCTTAAGCTTCAGGGGTGTGTGATGGAGGGGATGGCATAACCCCCTTACCTAGATGGAGCACAGCGTTGGGAGCCACAGCGTCGGGGGAGACATCAATAGGGTTCAATATTTGTCTTTTTTGTTTGTTTGTTTTTCGAAACAGGGTTTCTCTGTGTGACAGCCCTGACTGTCCTGGAAGTCAATTTGTAGATCAAGTTGACCTTAAATGCACAGAGATGCACCTGCCTCTGCCTCCCAAGCGCTGGGATTAAAGGCATGCGCTGCCGGCCTGACCCAATAGTTATCTTTATGTCTTTTATTCTCACCCAGGAGCACTCACTCCCCATAGGGAAACTGAGGTGCAGAGAGCTGACAGGACTTACTTAGTGTCACCAATGTAGAAAGTGGCAGAGCCAGGACCTGAACACGTGTCTGATACCTGGTCCCTTCTCTTTTCACAACTATGTCCCTCACAGTGACATCAAGACTGGGTGTGTGGTCCTAGGGTCTGCCTGTCCTTCTTTGTGTCTTTAGCTGAGCTATTTCATGTCAGCACACCTCATTGTTTCCACCTGTAAAATAGGTCTACAGGAGTCTCTTTAATGGCTCACAAAGCCAGCCAGCTTCCACACACTCTTGCAAACTGCTGTCCAGGAGGGCCTGGATAGTTTCTCATCACCACATTCTCAGCAGTCAACACAGTGTGTAGCTTCTGTGTGAATTCCTCCCACCTGCTCTACCCAGTAATCCCAGGAGACAGATGCACACTACCGAGCCCATTCCACAGGTGAGAAAACCTGAGGTGTAGAGAGCAGCAGCAATCCGCAGAAGGCAGGGAAAAATTAGGATGTGTGCAGGTGTCTACTCAAGCAGAGGTGACTTGGGATATCCTTCCATTGAGATAGGTCGTGGGGCAGGGGCTGCAGGTCTGGGTCTTACAGCTTGCGTGTTGAAAATACATAGAGCAGGCAAGAAACTGAGTTCCTAAGAGAGCAAAGACATTATTTTTATTGGTGGTGCCCCCAGGTCCTCTAGTTTCCACTCCCTTACCTCCCCTAACCCATGTCCTCTATTGCTACTCAGGACTGGACTCGGGCCACATCCGTGGCTCAGTCAACATGCCCTTCATGAACTTCCTGACCAAAGACGGCTTTGAGAAGAGCCCCGAGGAGCTGCGTGCCATATTCCAGGACAAAAAGGTGGACCTCTCACAGCCCCTCATCGCCACGTGCCGCAAGGGGGTCACTGCCTGCCATATTGCCCTGGCTGCCTACCTTTGTGGCAAGCCCGATGTGGCTGTTTATGATGGCTCCTGGTCGGAGTGGTTCCGTAGGGCACCCCCGGAGACCCGCGTGTCCCAGGGGAAGAGTGGGAAGGCCTGAGTGCGCAAGGCTTCCTCCTCTGCACGCCCCGTTCAGCCAGTTCCCTTCAGTGAGGCCAGTGTGGCCTGCTATGGGTTCACACTTTCTTAGGCAATGGAAATTGACAAGATTTTTAGAATCGCTCTGAGTGCCTTCCTCCCACCACACCGGAATAAAGTGCCTTTTCTCAGAATTGTGTCTGCCCCCTTGCCCTGGGTTCCACCCTCTACCTTCGCTGACCTTTAGCCGAGATGGCCGTGCCGAGGACACTGTGGCCTGGACTTGGTCTTGGCCAAGGCAGCTGGGTGCCCTCTCTTGTGTTGTGTGGCAGACTTTCCCTAAGAAGACACGACACACACACATCTACACACCCCAGAAAGGGAACCCACGGTGCGCCAAAGTAACCACTGCACCGGTGTCCAACTTGGGTGAACCAAGGGGTTTTTATTGGGGTTATTCACAGGGTGAGGGGTTGTTTAGGAGGGATAACCCAGCAGCAGCTGCATCACCAAAGCTCACCCCCCACATGGATGACAACTCACAGGAGCTGTGGCCCTGGAGATGTCCGCACAGCGTGCGGACAGCGCCACAGTCTAAGCAAGTCTGCAGCTCTGCTGGTGTGAGTGCCCGCCCCAGCACTTTGTTATACTGCTGGGGAGGGACTTATGAATCATTCAAGTTTTTGTTATTCCAAACATGTGTCTTGTATTTATCTCCGGAGACCACCCTTCACACACACACACACACACACACACACACACACACACACACACACACACCACTCCTGGAGGGAATGTTTCAGTTACGAGGAAACTTTCATCACTAGTTGGGGATGCTCTGCCATAAAGGATGCTGGGACCTACCTGAGAGGATTATGAAGGAGAATGAGGATGACAGAGAGAGAGGAAGCCACGACTAGCCTAGTACTGAGTCCTCTCTGTGGGCTCCACTCCCCAAGCGTAGGGAGGGAGAGAGAAGCTAGCCTTCCAAAGGCCCCAAAGAAGCACCATCACTTGCTCAGTCTGAATAGACCCTCTGGGGATGGTGGGGGGGTGGTTGGGGCAGGGACAGCTCCATTGAGGGGTTCTGCAAGCCTGGCAAGTAGTAGCAGGAAGCCACCATAAGTGAGGGCTTCCTGAAGACACAGAAAGATCACTGCTGATGCATTTTGAGTTTTACAAAAACTAGCTTTGAGGTTCTGAGCGGAATTCAGGACCCATCGACTGGAGATCTGGCTCCTTCTGCAGAGGGAAAGAGGGGCCCTGAAGAGCCAGGACCATGTTTGTTGGGGAGGAAGCCCAACCCAGTGCTGGAGCAAGAAGGGCCCAAGAGCTCCTGGGGAGGGGCTCTGGGCTTCAGGCTAGATCTCATCTCTGTCACCTCTCCCCTTCCCATGCCGGTTTCCCCCTCTCGGAACCTGGATGGACCTAAACAACTTTGGGGACAAAGGACAAGTGGCCCTCTCCTGCTCCTCCCGTCCCAGCTGCTCTGTCAGCACAATCTCAAAGCAGCTGTCAAGAGTCTTGGAAGTGAGCAGGACTCCCGCAGCAGGCCCTGAAGACCTCTGGGGAAAGGAGGAGGCATTGAAGGGAGAGCTAATACAAAGGGCCTGAGGCCGCTGTGCTCAGCTGGGGCCATGGGTGGGGTGCATGGGCAAGTGGAAGGGTCCACAGCAGAGGGGAGAGAGCATGTCAGGGTGGGCTGTGCAGGTCAAGAGGAAGACTTGAGTTTTTACTTCTGGAAGGTTCTGGTCAGAGGGGTGACATCATCTGGCCAAGGTTTGACCAGGACCTATAGTGAGAGAAGCCTTCAAGGGGATCTGACTCGCAGAGGCCTTCTGTGGTGTCTACCTTCCTGTCTTGTGGAAACCTCTTTCGTGTGTGTGTGTGTGTGTGTGTGTGTGTGTGTGTGTGTGTCTTGTTTATAGCCAACAAAGCAGGGCAAAGTGGACGGGAAGCTGCTCCCAGAACCACACAGTACAAGACTGATGTCTACTGTTTATTTTCTTCACTGGCTTTGATGAAATGGTTTGCGGGGACTCACACAGTGACGGGCTGAGAATCCGACAGGACCCTAAGCCTCTCTATCCAGTAGAACACAAAGCAGTGTCCCACCATCAGCCATGTGTGCCTGCATATCTGTCCCCAAGGGAGTCTCAGGATGAGCCCCACTGGCCCTGGTCCTCCCCCCTCCCCTGTACCCCTCTGAGATGCCGGGTGGCCATTCTCAGAGCCCTACTCCTGTAACTGTGGGCTAGCAAATGCATAATAAACTGAGAGGCTTGTGGGTGGGCCAGCTCCGTCCCACAGTAGGATCCCTGAAGAGGGTGGGGCAAGCTGCCCACCCGAGGTGGCATACACCCGTTACCTCGGTGGGGGCTGAGGGCAAGACTGTGATGAATCTGAGGTCAGCCTGGGCCTCATAACGGGAACAAAAAAAAAAAATCACCTAATAAGTAGTAGGCCCCTAGGATCCCAGATCCAGCTACGTGTCTCTGTCTCCTGGGGAGATGACAGAATATGCCCACCTCCACCTTGTGCCTGCTGGGAAGCAGAGCTAGTGTCCTCACCCATGGTTCTGCATCCTCATCACTATGTAGAAATCACGACTTTGTTGAGCTCATCTGCAGCTAGCCCTGTAGTTCAAGGCAGAGAGGACCCTCATGGTCACGCCCATGCTTTAACTTTGTTCCCTGATTCCCGACATCCAGCTCGGGTACTAAGAGTTCCTTACTTTGAAACACATTTGTTCTCTCCAACACCTTTGTACCTCTCACGCCCTCTCTCTTCTAAACCAGTGAGCTCCTATGCATGCTTCAAGATCCAGCTCAAATGGCCCTTTGTGTGTACGTGCATGCGTGCATGTGAGTGTGTGTGTTTGTGTGTGTGTGTGTGTGTGTGTCCCTAGACAGACTTGGTCATATCATCTACCATTCCCTTGCTCTTATGAGAGCATCCTCTGTGCTTGGTCTGAGCCCTGTGAACCTGGCCTTGGTGGCTGCTCAATGGGTATTTCTGAGAGGATGGGTCGGGAAGTAACACATGAAACCTCTTCTGCCCTCTCAGTCTTGATCCCTCACCGTGGTAGGATGAACCTACCGGCCTCTGAGGTAACAAAGGCCAGTGTACAGTGTCACCATGGCAACTCCAATGATCAGCTTGGAAGTCTGCTCCTTAGTAACCTGCTGGTCCTCTAGGGTATCAGTGTTACTCTATCTGACCCTCCAGAGTGGTTCACCTGGGGAGGTGAGGCGGAGGTACCCGTGAGGTGGTTGGGGCCTCCATCGCCTCCTGGAGTTTTCATTTTCCTTTTCCCCAGGCAGAGTTGCTCGTGAGTGCCAGGTGCCCGGGCTGCAGCTGCACGCATCTTCCCAGCCTCCTTAGCCAGTGCCTCCTTGGACCTTCCTCTCCAGGTCAGTGAACCCACCTTCTGTATCAGCCAGCGAAGGGTGCTCTGACTGGCTGTACCTCTAGGCTAAGGGGTAGCCATGGGGGCATGCCAGGTTGTGAATGGCGATGGGAGACCAGCTATGACCAGGAAGCTAATCTGAAAGCACGGACTTGAACTTCGTTGACTTCAAGATGGATCACAGGGCCTATCGCATGCTAGACACCCACTTTCCTATTTAGTCCCACCTCCATCCTGCTTCCTCTCTGACCCCCATCTTCTCCTTCATGACAGAGGGTAAGCTCACAGAGACTCTGTGGGTCCTTCTGAAGACACACTAATATGCTGGCTATGGCAATGTTCTGTGGCTGTGAAGAGACACCATGACTGTGGTAACTCTTGTAAGGGAAAGCAGTGGGCTTTAGTCCGTTGTCATCATGATGGGAAGCATGGTGGCATTCAGACAGACGTGTGCTGGAGAGTAGCTGAGAGATCTACATCCGGATCCACAGGCAGGGAGAGAGAGAGAGAGAGAGAGAGAGAGAGAGAGAGAGAGAGAGAGAGAGAGAGAGAGATTGGGCCTGGCTTGGGCTTCTGAAATCCCAAAGCCCACCCCAGTGACACACTTCCTCCAACAAGGCCACACCTCCTAAGCCCTGTCAAGAAGTGCCACTCCCTGATGACCAAGCATTGAAATGCACGAGTCTTTGGGGGCCATTCCTATTCACACCACCACATTCCACTCCCTGGCCCCCAAAGGCTTGTAGCCAGAGCATAATGCAAAAAAAAAAAAAAAAAAAAAAAAAATGCATTCAGTCCAACTTCAAAAGTCCCCATAGTCTATCATAGTCTCAACACAGTTTAAAAGTCCAAAGTTCAAAGTCTCTTTGGAGACTCATGGCAATCTCTTAACTGAAACTCCTGTAAAAATCAAAAACAAAACAACAGATCACATACTTTGAACACACAATGGCACAGGATATAAATTGTCCTTCCAGAAGGGAAGGAAGGAAGCATAGGGAGGAAATACTGGACCAAAGCAAGAACAAAAACCAGCGGGGCAAACTCCAAACTCTGTATGTCTATGTCTGATGTCAAAATATTGTTCATATCTCCAACTCTGTTCAGCTTTGTGGACTGCAACACGCTTCTTTCTCCTGGGCTGGTCCCACTCCCTGTTAGCAGCTCTCCTCGGCAGGTATCCCATGACTCTGGCATCTCCATCATCTTTGAGTCTCCATGGCATTCCTGGCTCCACCTTCCCCATTCCATGCAGTGGCCTCTCTGTACCTCCATGCAGGGACACTCCTGACACACATCTGGCTTCAGTGACTTTCCTCAGCCATGGAGGGAGATCCCATAACCCCTTTCTTCTATCCTTGACTCTAAAGCCAGAATCACGTGGCCAAAGCTGCCAAGTTCTGCTGCTTGCTGGGACTGGATCATGGCCTGCTCGTTAATTACATTCATGTCCCCTTTCTGTTTTCAATGATTTCCTTCACTTGTCTAGGCTTGGCTGGCCTGGAACTCACTCTGTAGACCAGGCTGGCCTCAAAACTCAGAGATCCACCTGTTTCTGCTCCCCAAGTGCTGGGATTAAAAGTGTGTGCCGCCATGCCCACTCCTAAACTTATTTTCACAAGCTGGAAGCTTAGCTGGATGGGGTCTTGCCCAGAGGTCCCCACTCCCTTTATTCCATTTGGCATCAGGCTTTTCTTTAATCTGTTTGTCTCCTTGAGCACAGGATTTAGCATCATTCCACTTCCTGGTGCCCCCTTTTTTCCTCAATCTGTACATTTTGTATTTTCCCTTGCTCAGCCTGCTCCTTTTCATTGTAGCTCTACCTAAGACTGGCCACTAATAACCATGAAACACAGTCAAAACTAGACTGTTTTGAAGTCTCTGCCAAGACCAATAATCCAAAACTCTTCAATTTAGCCTCAGGCAGACTTTTCAGACAAGGGCAATAAGCAGCCACATTCTTTGCCAAAATATCACAAGAACAATCTCTAGGCCGTGCGCTAATATTCTTTTTCTCTGAAACCTATTGAGCTGTCATAATCTATATTGTTCTTCCTCAGCGACACTGTCTTCCACGCCCCTCCTAGGATGGCTCATTAAGCCCTACTTAAAGCATTCAACTGCTTTTCTAATCCAAAGTCCCAAAGTCCACATTCTGTCAACAAAGCAGCAAGGTCAGGTATGATATGGCACTACCTGGTCCCTAGTACCAACTTCTGTCTTAGTGTTTTATTGCTATGAAGAGACACCACGATCATGGCAACTCTTACAACGGAGAACATTTAACTGGGGCCTGGCTTACAGTTTAGAGGTTTAGTCCATTGCCATCATGACAGGGAGCATGGCAGCATGCAGGCAGACATGGTGCTGGAGAGGAGCTGAGAGTCCTACATCTGGAGCTGAGAGCAGCAGGCAGAGAGAGAGACAGAGACAGAGACAGAGACAGAGAGAGACACAGAGAGAGAGACAGACAGAGAGAGAGAGAGACAGACAGAGAGAGACAGACAGAGAGAGACAGACAGAAAGAGAGAGGGAGAGATATTAGGTCTGTCTTGGGTTTCTAAAACCCCAAAGTCCACCTCAGTGACACACTTCCTCCAGCAAGGCCGTACCTATTCCAACAAGGCCACACCTCCTAATTCCTGTCAAGCAGAGCCAGTCCCTAATGGGGAAGCGTTCAAAGATATGAATCTACGGGGGCCATTCCTATTCAAACCACCACAGAGCGCTAATATGGGTTGTAGCAGTCAGCTCTTGCTGGGGTGTAACAAACCACCCCAGCATTTAATTTAGCATCTTAGAATGCTGGTGTTTCTGGTCTCACAGTGGGTTGGGAATATAGGCACAATATAGTGGTGGGTCCTGTCTCAGTGTCTCTCCCCGGCTGCAGTTATGGACTGAGACTTTGGTTTCAAAGATCCTTTCCCAAGGCCTCTTACATAGAAGAATGAGCTCCTCATAAACTGTTGGGCAGAGGTTAACTTCTCTACACGATGCCTTTCTATGTGGTCACTGGCCTCTATCAGAGCCAGGGAGGCAAGAAGAGCTTGAGAGAGCATGTGAACAAAGACAGAAGCCTGTCATTCACAACATGGAGGTGACATTCTTCAGTTCCCACCGCAGTCTGCTGATTTGAACAGACCACTAGGTCCTGCCTGCTTCAAGGGGAGTGAACGATGCCTCGAAGCAGAGATGAGCCTTTGGGCCTGTCCACAGCAACACGTGTCCCTCCCACATGGATCACACACACACACACACACACACACACACACACACACACACACACACACACACACACACACGCCTTGAGATCTCTGTCAGCTCACCTGATGAGGGGTGATGACAGAGAACTGGAGAAGGGGCGAATCGGGTCCAGGTGTGGGTGGGGCTCCGGTGCGGCTCTTCACAGAGTCCACCACCAGTAATCTTCCAGAAGTCACCAGCTTCCAGGAAGTACCAGGCACAAGGGATTCTGCAGGTGCTCCTGTTCAGAAATGACAAGGACAGAGGAGACGCACAATGTCATGGGTCCCCAGTGATGCTGGGTCCCATAGACAAACATCGGATGGTCCTTGAACTGGCTTCAAAGCAGGGAATGGCTTCCCCGGCTCACAGTCCTGCACTGTGAACTCACTTCTAGGCTAAGTGCTACCTCAAACCTTTGCTCTGTCATGTCTGCTCATTCCAGACAGTCTGCATCCCTCCCGCTCCGGGCTGGCAGGGCTTTGCTGACGGTTTGGTAACACACCGTGCAGCCCGTGAGTCAATCTGGACAGAGGCTCTCTCTTGCTTATCCGAGGAAGCTACGGGAAGAGCATCTGTGAGGTGTGCCCTTCACCCACGTCCAGTGGTTCTCAGCCTTCCTAATGCGGTGACCCTTTAATACAGTTCCCCATGCTATGGTGACCTTCAAACATAAAATTATTTTTGTTGCTACTTCATGACTGTGATTTTGCTACTGTTATGAATCATAATGTAAATAGCTGATATGCAGGACAGTCTTAGGCGACCCTTGTGAAAGGGTCTGGCCCTTAAGGGGGGTCATGACCCACAGGTTGAGAAACACTGCCTTAAAGAGTCCTTTGTACAGCTAAAAAATGTTCTTATCTCCTTATCTTCCCACAGTGTTAACAGGTTATACATTCAACTGTTGGCCTTCTCCTGAAAGCTCTTTGAGCCTTTTCTTGTGTGTGTGTGTGTGTGTGTGTGTGTGTGTGTGTGTGTGTGTGTGTGAGTGTGTGTGTATCTATGCATCTATGTGTGGAAGCCAGAGGTCAGCCTCCAGGAGCCTTACCTCAGGTGCCGCCCATTTCCCCCCTGCTGGCTGGTAGCTCACCAAGGAGACTAGGCTAACTGGCCCAGGAGCCCCAAGACTCTCCCTATCTCCACCTCCCCAACTCTGGGATCACAGTCATGTGCCACCACACCTGGCATTTTACATGAGCACTGGGTATGAACTCAGGCCCCTCATGCTTATAGCAAGCATGTTATCAACTATACCATCTCCCTAGTCCCCAGAACTGTTTCTTAGTTGAACATTTTTGGCATGTGTAAAGAATAAGTATATTTTTCTTTATAAGAAATATCATTTTCTTTTATTTATTGTACGTGCGCGCACACGCACACACACACATACACATACACACACATCATGTATGTGTGCACTAAGGTGCACATGTGGAAGCCAGAGGACAGCTTGTGGGAATCCGTTCACTTCTTCCATCATGTGGGGTTCAGGGATTGAACTCGGCTCATCACGTTTGTTGGCAAGCTCCTTGACCTGCTGAGCCATCTTGCTGGCCCAAGTATGAGAATTGTCAAAGCCTGGCTCCTTTGTGTTTCATGGTCTTTCCCTACAAGCGGCAGAAAGGATGAAGCTGTACCGAGTCCAGGCATGGCTGGCTTGTCTATCACACCCCTCGGCTTGTGGCTTCACCATCTTCCTCCATGTCACTGCAGGCAACGGTGACCAAGTTTCTGCCGCTGTCTATCAAGGGACCTCTTCCCCTAAATCCTCCTGATGGTCCCTCCCTGCCCCGTGTGCCCTTGATAGCAGCATCCATTTCTTGGTTCCTGCTCATCTGGGACTTAAGGCAATGGATGATTTTTTTTTTTTTTTTCGAGACAGGGTTTCTCTGTGTAGCTTTGCGCCTTTCCTGGAACTCACTCTGTAGCCCAGGCTGGCCTTGAATTCACAGAGATCTGTCTGGCTCTGCCTCCCAAGTGCTGGGATTAAAGGCGTGTGCCACCATTGCCTGGGGGCAATGGAGGATTTTAATACCACGCAGCCCAACCTCCTCCTGGGTGTACTCACCGCTTGGTCTAGAACGTCTCCATAATATTCTCATTTGTTTGTCCTGGCAACACCTGGATCTTAGAATCAAAATGCATGTTGGTGAGAGATTGCCGTACAACACACCAAGAAAGCACAGTGGCTTCAATTTTTTCAAAAGTCCCAGGTTTTTTTTTTTTCCCCAAAGTGTTTTCAGAGGTCCCAAGTTATGGTCCCACAGTTTCTATGGCTATGAAGACTCCAATTAGGAAGGTCTCATGTAGGAAAACTCGTGTCGAAGAGGTGTGTTGAGGAGAAAGAATGTGGGCTTATTGAGTGACCTGGAAGAAGCCAGACATGAAATGTCTTAAGAAGCATCTTCCAGGGCTTCAGGGAAGAGGACGTTGTGGGTATGTGGTCCAGTTACTGTCTGCATTCAGAACACGTTGCCTAGGAGCCTCAGCCATGCACCAGAAGCAGGGGGACGTTCCTCACCGATGACATCTTTTGTCTGAGGGCAGGGTATTCCAGTCAGCAAGTTTTCTGGCCAGAGCATAGACATGGAAAGTGAGAGGAGAAGACACAGAGTGGGCAGCATGGGGCCACTGATGGCCACAGCCTGCTGCACAGTGGGTCAGTCCTATGGATGTAAAGTGTTACGTGGACTGCATTTTCAGGGTCAGCTGGAAGAGGGTCCAAGTTCTTTCAGGGACAGGGCTCACTTGGTTCTTTGAGGACACTGGGACCTGGGGTCTGTGGTCCTCAGGAACTGCTGGCCAGAGGCTGCCTCAGTCCTACCACATGGCTTCCGCGTAGGTCGGCTTTACCAATGGCAGGCCAGAGCAAGCCAGCTGGAGAGAGCCAGGGAGAGTACCAGTAAGGCAACTGTCATGAACCTAACCCTGGAAGTGTCGGGATTAGAAACAAACTCCACTTTCATCACATCATTTTGATCAAGAAATAAGTCGCTGGGTCCAGTCCATACTCGAGCACTGACCGGCCTGTGAGCCCTAGGGATAGGGTTCATCATATCAGAAAATGCACAATTACAAATGATAATTTTTATTTTGTGGTGCTGAGGATTGACCCCGGGCCTCATGCATTCTAGGCAAGTGTTCTCCAACCGAGCCTTGACCCCATGTAATTTAGTCAAAATTAGTAAGGAGTTTTGACTAATAACTTTGCAAGGGGATAAAATTGGTCTGTTTCCTGCCTGATTTGAGGTTATCAGCCAATTAGTTTGCTGGGTGATTTTAGACCAGTTACACACACACACAAACACAGACAGACAGAGACAGACTCTCTCTCTCTCTCTCTCTCTCTCTCTCTCTCTCTCTCTCTCTCTCTCTCGGCCTTAGCCTTCAGAGACCCCTTCGATGTCTCGTTTTGTCAACTTGACACATCTAGAATCACCTGGGAAGAGAATCTCAGAGAGGCTGTTTAGCTCAGGCTGGCCTTTGGGCATGTCTGTGGGAGATGGTCTTGATTATGTTCATTGCTGTGGGAGGGCCCTGCCCACTGTGGGCGGTACCATTCCCTGGGCTTGGGTTCCGGACCACATAACAGTGGAGAAAGTGAGCCAGCCGAGCAGTAAGCACACGGGCATCCACCTCTCTCTGCTCTGGACCGTGGGCGGGATGTGAGTGGCTGTTTTCAGCCCCTGCCGCCGTGATTCTTTCCTGCAAGGATGGACTGTAGCATGGACTTGTGGGCTCAAAGAAACGTTCTTCCCCTAATTGCCTTTGTCAGGGTGTTTCGTCACAGCAACAGAAATTAAATTAGGCCACTCCGGCTCTCCCTTGCTGCTTCTGTTCTGCTCCTCCCTTGCCTGGAAGATGCCACCAGGCCAGACGTCTCTGTCCCGACATTACTCCCTTCGTAGAAACTTGGGGAAAGCTCCCTAGGTGCTCAAAGGAAGGGAATAGAAATAAGGAAACGATCCCTTAGGAGAAAAGGACAGAAGTGCAAAAGACGCAGAGCTGATACTCTTGGGTCCTGAGTCCCTTTCCAGGATCTCCTAGTGAACGTCCCTCCCCTTCGGTGAACAACCCGTGGGTAAAATGGGCTTGGGGTGAGGCTCTACCAGACACTCATGGGTCCCCTGGGTTTCTGCTCCCCTCACCTCAAGATGCCGTGTTTTAAGCTGTCTGATGCAGAGGCCATGTGGCAGAAACAGAGGCAGCTCCGGAGCCCAGACCCTTCATCCACGCATCTGTGAAGGACTGTATGGCAGTGCTTATGTAGAAGCAGGTGCCTCTTGTGATGACAGATGACAATGGGAGTTGAGGCAGTGGTCCCACAGCCAGGGCCTCCTGGAGCTGGTGGAAGAGAGGAGGAAGAGATGGGAGATTAGGAAAGAGTAAGAGAATCCCAGTTACGTGGCTCTGCGAGAAGGGCCACGGAAGGCCAGGTGGTGGCCCTGGCTAACCAGATGCATTGGTGATTGGCAGGAGGTTAAGGGACCTGGGGTGTGCTGGATGCTGAAACAGCAGTGGCAGGCTGCCGTATAGCTGGATCTCTGGGGTCTCCCCGGTCTGTTCTCAGCTGTTATCCTTTATGGAAACTGTCACCTGAAACCACTCAGTGTGTGTTGCTTTGTCTACAGGGCCAAGCTCAGAAACTGCGGGTCTCAGAGCCAGAATCCATGGAGCTGGGCCACCGACCAGGTAAGATAGAAATACTACCTGCAGAGCCAGGCTTTGGGGGGTGGGTGGAGGTGAGGGACTCCCTCATCTCCCTTGGTCTTGCTGACGCCTCCAGATGGAATGGCCTAACTGACCCGGGATACTCTAAGCACAGAAGAAACTGGAAGAGCTTCCGAGCCTCCAGCTGCCAGGCCTGGAAGCCTGACGGCGTGTGGTCCAGGTCTCCAGCTTCTCTGGGTTAAGATGGGGTTGTTGGAGAGCTTGGCAGTCACTTCTAGGCACCCAAAGTGCAGAGCTGTGAGAATATGGGCAGGGATGATGTATGGGCTGGGGTTGGTGGCAGAGAGGGTGTGCATCTATGCTCTGGGTACTGGGGACAAAGATGCCCGCTTCGAAGGGGACAGGAGTCTTAGGCAGGTGTTACAGAGCCAGATCAGCTCTGGGAAGGCTCCCCCAAGTGTGGCGGACCAGCCGCCACTTTTATGACCCAGGGTATTCTTGAGTAAGGAGAAGTGAGAAATATTAGCTAGAGAGAGATACCTAGATGACGACAGGAAAGACAGAAAATATAGGACAGCCTCGGGAGGGCCTGCGTCAGAACCCACCAGCCCTGAACTTTATTCCAAAGGGCTTTTTATAACAATGCCAAGGGGAGGAACAAAGACCTCCACCTTGCTCAATACAGCCAAGTGCAGACCCTTCCAAACACCTGATACTCAGGCCCGTGGTCCAATCATCCTCTTTATGCAGACCTGCTGAGTAAAGCCACCAGGAAACCTAGCTGGGCTCCAGCCAGGGATAGCAAGTACGTGGGAGAAAGTACATCGGGAGCATCATCTGCCTCCAGCTTCGCAGTCACCCAGTCACTCCAGTAGCTATTTTAAATCCTTGGGTTTTGGGCCTTTCCTGGGGCATTCTGACTCAGGAATCTGTATTCTTAGTGAGTGTGAGGGGCATTTTGATAAAAAGGCCAGAGTTAGAAAATTCTGTTCACAGTCCTTCTGTGCTCATGGTAGTAAACAAAGCAGGGCTTACTTACTTATTCTGTCCATCTGACTGATGAATGATCAGAGGTGCAATGAGATTTTAGGAAGGCCAGATGCAGACATCCATTAATCCATCTGTCCATCCATCCATCCATCCATCCATCCATCCATCCATCCATCCATCCATCTACCCATCTGTCTTAGGGTTTCTTATTGCTATAAAGATATACCATGATCAGCCGGGCGGTGGTGGCGCACGCCTTTAATCCCAGCACTCGGGAGGCAGAGCCAGGTGGATCTCTGTGAGTTCGAGGCCAGCCTGGGCTACCAAGTGAGCTCCAGGAAAGGCACAAAGCTACGCAGAGAAACCCTGTCTCAAAAAACCAAAAAAAAAAAAAAAAAAAAAAAAAGATATACCATGATCACGGCTTTTTTTTTTTTTTTTTGGTTTTTCGAGACAGGGTTTCTCTATGTAGCTTTGTGCCTTTCCTGGAACTCACTCAGTAGCCCAGGCTGGTCTCGAACTCACAGAGATCCGCCTGCCTCTGCCTCCCAAGTGCTGGGATTAAAGGCATGTGCCACCACCGCCCGGCCGATCGTGGCAATTTTAAAAAAAATTTTATGTGCATTGGTGTGAGAATGTCAGATCCCCCGGAACTGGAGTTACAGACAGTTGTGAGCTGCATGTGGGTGCTGGGAATTGAACCTAGGTCCTCTGGAAGAACAGCCAGTGCTCTTAACCACTGTGCTGTCTCTCCAATCCCTAAAGATTTTTTTTTTTTATGATTATGAGTGCTATATCTGCTTGTACACCTTTATGCCAGAAGATGGCATCAGATCCCTCTATAGATGGTTGTGAGGCACCATGTGATTGCTGGGAATTGAACTCAAGACCTCTGGAAGAGCAGCCAGTGCTCTTAACCACTGAGCCATCTCTCCAGCCCCACGACAACTCTAATAAAGAAAAACATTTAATTGGGGTGGCCTGCTTATAGTTTCAAAGGTTCAGACAATTATCATCATGGTGGGACATGGCAGTATGCAGGCAGACATGGTGCTGGAGAAGGAGCTGAGAGTTCTACATCTTGATCCTTAGGCAACAGGAAGTGAACTATGACACTGGGCATAGCTTGAGCATAGGAGAACTCAAAGCCCATCCCCACAGTGACACACTTCCTCCAACAAGGCCACACCTACTCCAACAAAACTGCTACTCCTAACGATGCCACTCCCTGTGAGTTTATGGGGTCAATTACATTCAAACTACCACACTATCCCATTCATCTAACCATCCTGTTCATTCATCCATCTATCCCATCCATCTCATCCCATCCACCCATCCATCCATCCCATCCATCCATCCATCCATCCATCCCTCCATCCCTCCATTCACCCACCCACCCATCTATCATCCATCCATCCATCCCTCTATCTACCCATCCATCCATCCACCCATCCACCCATCCACCCATCCACCCCATCCATCCATCCATCCATCCATCCATCCATCCATCCATCCATCCATCCAAGAACTCTGCTCTTGGAGCTCAGGAACTGGCTGGCTCTTTTCCCTCTTGTCACCACCCTAGAGCCTGGTCCACTGCCAGACACAGAGTAGGAAAGCACACCGTGGACAAATGGACCTCTGCTAAGTCCAAGAACACAGGACACACCCAGGCCTGAAGTGCTACTAACCCTGAAGGGAGGCAGAAGACTAGGCTGTTATTGTTACTTCATAATGGCTCAGCAGAGGAGGCAACCAGGAGGGCAGGCTGGGGACTCGGATCCCTGAACCTTGGATCGGAAAGGGGTGTGGGTGGAGTTCAGCCCTGCACTGGCTTTGTCTTCCTGGGGGCAGGCGAAGTTTCAGCTGACCAGGCAGGTGCTGTGGATTCCACCTCGGACTCCTGCTCTTGCAGCCTGAGTTGTCCCGGAAGGCCCCACTGCCTGGCTGCCGGCTGCTTTGGGCAGAACCCAGAAGCGGGGAGGGGAGGCCATTTGGCTCCAGGAGACAGTTTCTCCCTTTGCCTTTTGTGGGTGATAAAGGGGTGGGGACAAAGAGTGGAGTCAGATAGGCAGGAGGAAGTGGGGAGAAATGGGGAGAGAGCCTAGTTTTCTCTGTGCCTTCTCCCTGGGTGGGTGGGGGGGCTCTCAAAGGGGCAAGAAATTCACAACAGCGAAGCCTGACGTTTGTACCAGCCTGTCCTAAAAACCTGACTGGTGACCGCAGAACAGCAGGGTAGCAGCCAGGGTCTGTGAAGTAGAGAGGACCGTTCCCTCCCTCTCTACCATGTGGACTGGGTCTCTGAGGGGCAGGGATGTTTTTTAAACAGCAAGTTTGAATGCAGCATGAAGTGGGATTTCATTTCTACACAAAAGCAAAACAAACTGTCTGTTGTAGGCTGGAAGACTCTTCTGGAATACTTAGGGGGAAGCTAACAAAACATTTCCAGCTGGCTCCTGGGGCTGAGGATCGGGCAGGCTGTGATGGGCATGAGGACTCCTCCTGCACAGTGGGTGTACGAAAGACACTCCACTACGTCACTTAGGCCCCTTCAGGGCCATCAACTGTCACACAGCCTGTAGTCAGGACGAGAGGAGAAAGGTGTCTTTGCTTGGATGAGGAGTTGGTGTTTCTCGTGGTCAGACACTACAGCCAGCCACTTGTCTTCTCCCTTACTAAAGGACTCAAATGTTCTGGGCACCTTGGGTTATTATAGAAGGCCTGAGCCTGGCTCCGTACATGGACTTCACCTGCGAGACCCTCTCCCCTTATCTAGGAGGAGAGAGGCGGTGTCGTGGAACTCATAGTGAGGTAGAAAGGCAACACCCAGGACTGTGAGGATGGACTGTGGGCATTGTCAGGTGTTGAGCAGAGAACTGGCCCAACCAGCATGGGGCCAGTGACTGGAGGTGTGTGTGTGTGTGTGTGTGTGTGTGTGTGTGTGTGTGTGTGTACTTGAAGGAAGGGTCTGATTTGACTTTGAAGAAAGGCTGGTGGGTGGTGGACAGATGACTCAACAGTTAAGAGCCATAGAGCCATAGCTGCTCATCCAGAAGACCCAGGTTCTATTCCCCGTACCCACACGGCAGCTCACAACTGTCTGACTCCAGTACTTGGGAATCCAACACACTCTTCTGGCCTCTGTGGGCACTGTATGCATGTGGTGCATAAACATACATGTACATGCAGGCAGAACACCCATATGCATAAAAATAAAAATAAAGGTTAAAATAAAAAAAAAAAAAAAAAGGACTGCCCCAACACGTAGCCTGGCTGAGGCTGAGAGATGGAGTGTCTCAGGGTGTGCAGGGAGGGAGGCCTTTTTCTGAGCCAGGGAGAAGAAGAGAGGGGGGCACAGGATGAGGTTAGCAATCCTGCTGATAGAAAGAGTTTGGGAGTAACCCAAGTGGGAACGAGAGAGAGGGAGCCATTCGTGTCCCGGAGATCCTGGAGGCGGCTGGGATGGACGGCAGAAGAGGTGGGGGATGGGGAGCAAGGACCAAGGCTCCGAGGCCATTCTGGCACTTTGCAGACCTGAAATCTGGCCAAGAGTCACCTCTGCCACCCCCTTGCCTATTGGAGTCCCAAGGGTTTGTTGGGGTTCAAAGTGAAGAAGGGAACTTACCAAAGCGAGCCAGGAGACACCAAGGCCAGATCTCACGCTTAAGGCCATGCTGTTAGGTCTAATCAAGGCTGGACAAGCCTAAGTCACAGCCCCCTGTGGTCATAGCCTTATGGAGACAACCCTGCTCTGTGGAGGTCATCTCACTGACTTCCCTCTGCCTCCCTTTTCTCTCTTCTCACCTTGCCTTGGCATCCTGTGATTTCTTCGCTCCATGCCCTTGTCTGTCTGTCTCTGGCTCTCTGGCTTTTATCTACCTACCTTCCCACTGGTCCCCCTTTCCTGCTTCTGCTTCTCACACCCGTCTTGTGCCTTCCTGTCTCTCTCCGCCCCTCTTTCCCCCTGCTCAGGTACGACCACTTTGACAAGGACCCACCCAAACAACAAGGAGGGCCCGCAGGACATGGACTCCTCAAGAGCGGCCCATGGCAACTTGGACAGCTCCAAACTTAAGCACCGTCCTGGGCTCCCTCAGAGCCCTCGAGGCAGCCCCCTGAGCCAGGGCCACTTGGAGATGCCACCTCCGCCCCCGACTCCTGCCAGCAGAACCTCTCTGGCTGTGGGCTCACAGCCTGAGGACCTGAAGAAGGGGGCATCTAGATCCAGCTTGAGAGAAGCCAGGGAGAGCTCCGAGCAGAGGACAGTGCCTCTGAGCCAGAAGGACAGTGTCATCCCTGAAAACATCCGCCACAAGTTTGGGAGCACGGTGGTGGACCGCCTGATCTCCGAGGAACAGGTGACAAAGCAGAGATGTGGGAGACTAAGGGTGGGAGAGGGTTGTCTGGGAGACCTAATGGGGGTTCAACACCCACTCCTGGAAATGGTCCCCATACTGTTAGACTGCAGCGATTACTGAGACCTGCTGCGCGTTAGGCTCCGGGTGCTCTCTCAACCCTTTGTGTGCGATGCGATGACTATGAGGAAAGAGGCATTACCACCGTTTCACATGAAGTCCCAGGCAAGAGGGGCTAAGCAAGTCAGCCACATCCACCCAGCCGTGTGGGATGAGGACCTAGAGCGGGTTCTAGGGCCCTGGCTGCTACTGACTTTTCAACTACAAGTCTGTTGCTTGCATTAGACATTTTTTGATCTGGACACATCTCCAAAGGAGGCCAGCATCTGTGGATAGATTGCACTTACTGGGTATCAGAGACCCGGACTTGGATCTACTACCACAGGTGGCTCTATTTCCAAAGGCCAGGTGATTCTTGTTAAATTGCTTTCTGTTTCTGTCCTTCGGTCTCTAGATCTGCAAAATGAAGCACCCAAATCGTTCAGGCTGATAAATCCATGACATGCATACTACAAGTCTAGCCCTATTCATGGCAGACATGATAAATCAATCCTGGCACTCTTTCCTACCTGCTATATTACTTTAGACAGCCATTACCTATCAACTGACAATTGAGACTAGATTCACCTGCCATTTTTAGTCAAAGGATAAGCTCCCTTCCTACTCTGGCATTCTGAGACATATGTTAAGGCCACCGTTTCAATCCTTGTAGCAACTGCAGTCTGTGGTCAGGAGGGCAGTGGTTATTGCTTCCTTTTAAACAGAGGGTAACTGGGACCAGGAGAAGTGTTGTGTGGCCTCTACAAGGCCCGTAGATCAACACAAAAAAATGAATGAGGGTCAGGGCCTTCCGGGCTTGCCTTCACATTCAAGGTACAACAACCCCACCCACTAGACACTCTCAGGGGTGGGTCACAGTCTCAAGTGTCCCTCCCTACTTGGAGGGACTTGTTCCATTGGAGATGGGTGTGGTCACTCATGCAGCTCTTGGCTGTGGGAAGACATCACCTCTGTTTGGCTACCATTGGCCTCTGCATCGCAGTTTCCAGCACGGGTCCCTGGTGCCACCAACATGTGTCTGAGCCGAAAGTTACTTTCAGGCTCTCTGGTTTGCCTTTCCCTGCTGTTTTACAAGCAGAGAAACTGAGGCTCCAAGACCTGCCAAAGTCACCAGCTCCTTTGTCAGAATTGGGGCTCATATTCGGGTTTCCTGACTCACAGGCCCAGACTTGTCCCTCTGGTGTGAGGAAGAAGTTGGCCGCAGTGTAAAGTGGGAAGTTTGGCTTGTGGGATGCCTTGGTAGTAAGCCGCAAGTTGGGGACCTGGGGTTCCCCAGCTGTGTGAACTGGGGGATTCTGACTTCTCAAAGTCCTGTTTCCTCTTTTCTAAAATGGTGGATACAGGCTCACCCTATGAAGACCCTCTTCCTGATGGTGTATACAGTAAGAGCTCAATCTGTGCAGAATCATTGCTATCACTTAAGGCTTAGCTTGCTGGGAGGAGGAGATGAACGGGGAGGTGCACAGCTTGCCCTGGGGATTCAGTCTGCAGTGGGGAAGGAGGCGGGCCAGGAGGGAGAGGACATACCCTTACCTGCCCATCACTTGTCTCTTGCACTTGCCTCCTCTGTCAGGCTCGAAGGGCCATTGGTGAAATCTTCGAGGGCCAGAAGAGGTCAAGCTCATGGCCCAGCAGGACCCAGAGCCCTGTACAGGTCTCCTCCATCTTCGCAGACTACTATGACCTGGGCTACCACATGCGGTCCAATTTGTTTCAAGGTCAGATTAAAAGGCAAGGGGCGGGGGGGGGGGGGCTGTGAGCATGTGTGGTCCAGAGAACACTGGAGACAGAAGGCCTTTGGGGTGTCCATCCTACCTGGACCTTACGGCCCAAATGCATAACCCCACAGACACTCACTTCACAAGCACACCCAAGGCATCCTTTACGCTGTCATGTCCTAGGAGAATGCCAGGACCAGCTAGTTCCTGGCAGGTGTGTCCTCACTGTGCAGGCGATGCAGCCCCTCTTGGCAGTCAGGCCCCCACACTGGACACCTCTGCTTCCCTAGCCTACCAGGGGGAGACCTGGGTACCCCTGACCTGACACCTTTGGTGATAGCGACAGTATCAGCTTTCTTGGGTTCAAAGGTCAGCTTGGCCACTCCCCAGCTAGGGCTGACTACGAACAAGGAGTCCTCACCTCCCTGAGTCACAGGTTCCTCCTTGTGCAACCAGGTTGATAAAGACAGTATGTGGCCCTTATTGCCTTGGACAGGATTCCAGGATGGGAGTCAGGGTGACAGGCCATTCATTTATTTTTTTCTGGAACCTGGTGGTGGCATCACCTAGACAAAAGGACAGGTGCGTTGGAGGGGTGCCATTTCTAGAAGGATAATTTGGCCTGGCCGATCCTGTTTTGCTCTGGGGTGCCATGAGCTTCACGTCACAGTTGGGTTTGCAGCCAAGTGCTGAAGACCTGTTATGTGGAGAGAAATGGGGCTCACAGTGACGGTCCCTAGGGGTAACAGGATCCCCGGGGCTTTTCTCGATTGCTGAGACGGGGTACAGTGAGCAGGCAGGGGCTCCTCTCTACACCCTTTCAGCTGGGCTCACTTTAGTGGGTCCTCTTCCTTCCAGCTGTCTCCAATGCTCCCAGGGTCTGGCAGGCCTCTTTTTTCCTGGCATGGGTCCCTGTCACCGAAGGAACCAGACACACTTTGGAAGCCTCTCTGGGTTTTTCTTTGAGCTTGAGGAAGAGGTGGTGCTGGAGGAGAGAGGCTAGATCAGATCAAATTGCCCTCTCTTTCGGAGCCTGGGATCCTGCGTCTTCTCTTTGACGTTGGTCACCATAGCCTTCTTACCTACAACGTTATAAAATGTGTACACGAGTATACACGAATACTGTGCTTAAGAATCCACGTCCCCCTCACCCAGCCTAGGCAGAGGAAGTGTGCCAAGGGTGAGCAGGAACCGGCTTCTGCCAGCTCGCGGAGCTAGGCTCACAAGGGGCCATTGTTGGATTTTCCTGAAGTGACTGGCATATAAATGGTATCTTCAAACTAGGTGGCAGTCGTCTGTACGGGGAGATCGGCACCAGAATGAGGGCCTTGACCTGCAGTACTCTAAGCATGTGACCATCGGTGGTCAGGAGTGGTGATGTAGAGCTGCGTCAGGGCAGGGGAGAGAAGCCAGACAGGAAGCAGTCCGAGTCATGGACCTACCTTAGAAAGTCTTTTTCAAGGTGGTGTAAGAGACTAAGCGGGCATGGGAGACAGAGGAACGGGCTTGCTCAACTTGGAGGAAGGATTGCTCCAGTGCCGTGTGGAGAAGGAGCTGTGGGACTGGATAGGGCACACACAGGGACAGCAGTGAGGAAGGACTGTAAACGTCCGGGAGGGGGACCCATGATGGTGGCCTGGTATGTTTATTAGCCTTCTGTTATTGTAACAGGAATGCCCAAGATAATCAACTTGTTAAAAAGTTAACTAGGTGTGGTACATGCCCATAATCCCAGCACTCAGTAGGCAGAGGCAGGGGGATTACTGTGAGTTTGAGGACAGCCTAGACTACCTGGTGAGTTCTAGGTTAGTCTTGGTGACAAGAATAAAACACTTTTTTTCAAACAAGGAAAAACAAATCAAAACCAAAAACAGAGGAAACTTTTTTTTGTGGCCCGTGCATTTGGAGGTCACCTAGGCTATGATCAGTGGCTTCTTGTCCTTTTGGGGTGTGGCGAGGCACAACATCATGGCAGGGAGTGTGTGATGGATCAAAGCTCTTCACCTCATGACTGAGCAGTGAAAAGAAAGATAAAGAAGGCAGGTCCTGTTATCCCATCGAGGTTCCCCCTCACCACCCAGTGCCTGAAGTCCCCCAGTGACCCTACCTTGGTTCCTGCCACTTCCCTATAGTGCAAACTGGGCATTAAGCATTGGACATTGGCCTTTGGAAGACATTTCAGGTCCAGTTGTTGGACTGGTACACCGCACATCTGGATGGCACTGTGTGCCATGTGGTAGCCGCTCAGGAGGACTCAGGTCACACAGCCCCAGGTACAGGAGTCTGGGCATTTGTGTAAAGGTGGAGGAGCAGTGGATCAGACAGAGCGCGCTAAGGAATGGACTTGGGTGTGAGAATAGGATTAAGGTTTATTTCAAAGCAGTTGACTCTGCGGAGCAGCCTGAGGAATAGCTGCCTGGCTGTGGAGCTGGAGCCTTCCGGGAGGAGCGAAGCAGAGCTCAGGCTGTGCTGAGTCATGGACATAATCCTCTCTGCTTTCCCAGGCTTGCTTTAAGCCCTTAATCCACTTCAAGTCCACTTCTGTCGGCAGTGAGAAGGATTCCTTTCTAATTCCTTTGCGTGGAGTATTTATCTCTCCAAGAGTTTCCATCTTCCCCCAGGGACCTGCAGGTGTCTGCCCTCAGGTTCCCACATGCAAGAGGCTCTGGTGTAGTTGACTTTTCTTTACTCTTTGGGGACCTGTCACCAGCTCCCAAATAAATTACACAGAGACTTATTCTTACTTATGAATGCCTGGCCTTAGCTTGGCTTGTTTCTAGCCAACTTTTCTTAAATTCTCCCATCTATCTTTTGCCTCTGGGCTTTTACTTTTCTTTATTACACATACCTTTCTTTCCTTCTTACTCTGTGATGGACTGTGTGGCTGCCCCCCCCCCCCCCCCGCATCCTCCTCTCCTCCTTTTCTCCATCCCCTCTCTTTTATTTATTCTCCCTGCCTGCCAGCCCCGCCTATTTCTCTCTCCCGCCTCCCTATTGGCCGTTCAGCTCTTTATTAGACCGGTCAGGTGTTTTAGACAGGCACAGTAACACAGCTTCACAGAGTTAAACAAATGCAACATAAAAGAACACAACACATCTTTGCATCGTTAAACAAATATTCCTCAGCATAAACAAATGCAACACACCTTCAACTAATATTCCACAATACTCTGGTCCTCCTCTGTATCCATCTGGCATTCCACTATGGTCACTGAGATATTGCTAGGTGTCTGGGAACACACACCTGCTCACCCCCTACACCAACACTAAGGTCCTGGGTTCCTAGGTCCTTCACTGTTTCATACCAGCCCCCAGTATTTTTATTTTTCCTGCTGCTGTTGACTTACAGGGGATTTTGTCCGATATAAGTGCAGCTGGGCCAGCGTGTGCTCAGCTGACATTTGTCTGATAGATCTTTTTCTAGCCTTTCCTATTTATCCTTTCCTTGGGGGGAGGGGGGTGTCTTTTTTTTTTTTTTAATGTGTGCTTTAAATAACATAGGTTTGGAAATTATTTACTCTGACAATCTGTTCTCTGTAACCAGTGAGTGAAGTCGGTTTTTATTTCTGTTGCTGGTGTATTTGGGTTGATCTATGCGTTGTGTTTTTGATTTGTGTTTTTCTTAAGCTTAAGATTTTTTTTTTCCAGGAGCTTTCTCCTTCTCCTCCTTCTCCTTCTTCTTTTTCCCGGTGGGAGTGTCTTTTTTTCACAGTTCCTCTTCATTTTCTAGTTATTTTTGACATTTTCAGGTGCATCACAGACAAGTCCTCATGGGGAGGCGTGAGGTATCATCCTCAGCCGTCTCAGGACAATGTAAAGTCAAAAGGTTGCACTCCCCTGGCTGAGCCCTTTAATTCTGCAGCTGTGGGGTTTTGCACACTGCCTCAGTCTGTGCTCCAGCAGGGCTGATTCAATGAGCAAGTTCCTGGGAAGCATCTAGAACTATCCTTAGCTCCTGGGAAATCTTCACACACACACAGCAAGGTGGGGATGTGGCTCGGGGTAGGACTCTGACCTAGTATGGAAGGTGCTGTTCTTTTCTGTCACATTGATTAGACTGAGGTCAAGAAGATTAGTGAACAGGCCTCTGGGGTGTGTCTGGGAGGCAGTTTCCAGAGTTATCAACTTAGTGTGTGTCGGGGTGTGGGGGGAGGGGGGAGGGATATGGGGGAGGGGTGGAGGAGTAGAGGAGTGTGGAGGTAGGGTGGAGGGGTGTGTGGGGATGGGGTGAAGGTCTACTCTGGATGTGGGTGGTACCTTCCACGTTTCCTGGCTAGCGTGGTGTGAGCTTGTCTCCTCCCACACCCTCTGGACATGTTGAACTGAAACCTCTGGAACCATGGGCCTAAAAATCCCCTCTTTGCTCCCTTCAGTTGTTTGGCTCAGGCATTTTGTCACAGTGACACAGAAACTGGTTGGCCCGGTGACTGGTTCCAGAGATGTGAGCTCCTTGCTGTGACTAGGCCTGAGCATGGGATTCTGAAACTAGTTTGTGGGAGGAATTTGGAAAAGTTTGGAGTTTTGAACTAGAGGCATCCCAGAGAGCTACGAGCTCAACTGAAGGGTGATTCTCGGAGGAGCTGAGGGACCAGCCCCACCAATGAAGGTGTGAACAGTGGACTGTTCTGGTGTGTTCAGGTGGGAACGAGGATTCTCTGGGAACCGGGCTCAAGGCCGTTCATGCTAGTCTGACAAAGAACGTGTCCACATTTTGTCCATGTCCTGAGACCTTGTGGGAAGTTGAGTTTTAAAATGGGCTTAATCTTCCCCAAGTTGAAAGAAGACCCTATCCCCTCATGTAGGTAAATAATCCGAAGCTCAGAGAGGTTAAACACAAGCCACGCTAGGCCCTCCCACTCCCTGTCTCTTCCATCCCTACCACCCACAGAGGAAACTGATTGGTTCAGACATGGGCACGTGGCTCAGTTTGGGCCAGTGACATGGATGACAGAGTACAGGTGTGAGATGTTGCCTGGTAAACACCTTCTGAGCTGGACATGCATGAGACACAGCATAGAGTGCCATACCTTCAGTGACTTGGGGATTTCTCCATGGTGTCTACAGGCCCACCCCAGGAGACAAAGAGCCTCATGAAGGCTTCCTACACGCCAGAGGTGATTGAGAAATCAGTGAGGGATGTAGAACACTGGCACGGCAGGAAGACGGATGAGCTGGGTAAGTGGGAGCTGGGCTGAGGGGGTGGCCCTCTCCTCCATGGGCAGGGTAGATGGCTGCAAGGTGCAGAGCAAGAGGTGGGGTCCTGGGGGTGGACTTGAAGAGGCATGGGTCACAGACACTGGGGACTGGACCTCCTAGAAGCTGCTGCCCCCAACGATGATTTCTCCTCGGCTCCTTGCAGGACGGTGGCACCGGAAAAATGCTATGAATATGAACTTGCAGAAAGCGCTGGAAGAGAAATATGGGGAAAGGAGCAAATCCAGGAGCAAGTAGTTGGAAGGACATTGGAAGGAAGCTCAAGGAGAGTGCTGTCAATAAAGAAAGGCCCGGGTCCGAGTCCCGCTCCGGTGTGCCGCTTCTCTATGTGCCGGGATGGGAACCCATGTGTGGGGCTGGAGGAACAATTGGGGAAGACAGATGCTCTGAGCGGCTAGGATTCCTGGACCCCCTTTCCATGCCTTCCTCTACGACCTCAGGAAGACTTGGGGGAGTCGAGCCAGTGTGCCCTGGGTCACAGGTCCTCTACTGGACACTGTCAGGTCGTACCCTTCATGTGGCCCCTAGCTGATTTCACCTGTTTCTAGATGTCTATTCCTCTCACGTGAACCCACAGACTTCAGAGGAATTGGCCATGTCATCCACCTTGACTAACCCAGGAGTAGATCTTATGATTCTCCCATATGCACAAGGTGATTGGTTCAGACATGGGCACGTGGCTCAGTTTGGGCCAGTGACATGGATGACAAAGTACAGGTGTGAGATGTTGCCTGGTAAACACCTTCTGAGCTGGACATGCAGCAGAGCATTTGCTATTCCCAACATACTGAATGAAGAGTCAGGAAGCCATTGCAGAACCCCCTTGGCAGACATTTGAAAACCAGAGGAACTGTGGGCAGCTCAGCACAGTCTGTCTGCCTGGACCTTGAAGAAGCCACCCAGTTCTGGACCACAGTAGGGATGGGTACTGCTGCTGGGTTGATTGCCACAGCTTGATGAGTACCACATCTGAGATGGTACCACAATTGGGAAGCGTACCACAGATGGAAAGGATACCACAGATAGAATGGGTACCGCATCCCATGGAAAATATGGATATTTATATTAAAATTCATAACAGTAGCAAAGTTACTTATGAAGTAGCAATGAGATAGTACCGTAGTTGGCATGACACTATAGTTGGGAAGGTAAGATGAGATGAGCATTGCAGCTGGGATGGGTACCACTGCTGGGATGAGTCCTGCAGCTGGGATGGGTACCACTGCTCGGATGAGTCCTGCAGCTGGGAAGCATACCACTGCTGGGATGAGTCCTGCAGCTGGGATGGGTACCACTGCTGGGATGAGTCCTGCAGCTGGGATGGGTACCACTGCTGGGATGAGTCCTGCAGCTGGGATGGGTACCACTGCTGGAATGAGTCCTGCAGCTGGGATGGGTACCACTGCTGGGATGAGTCCTGCAGCTGGGATGGGTACCACTGCTCGGATGAGTCCTGCAGCTGGGAAGCATACCACTGCTCGGATGAGTCCTGCAGCTGGGATGGGTACCACTGCTGGGATGAGTCCTGCAGCTGGGATGGGTACCACTGCTGGGATGAGTCCTGCAGCTGGGATGGGTACCACTGCTGGAATGAGTCCTGCAGCTGGGATGGGTACCACTGCTCGGATGAGTCCTGCAGCTGGGATGGGTACCACTGCTGGGATGTGCTGTGGGATGTTCTGTATGTTAAATGTGTTTCTCTGATTGGTTAATAAATAAAACACTGATTGGCCAGTACCCAGGCAGGAAATATAGGTGGGACAAGGAGAGAGGAGAATTCTGGGAAGTAGAAGGCTGAGTCAGAGAGACACTACTGGCTGCCGCCATGACAAACGAGATGTAAGGTACCCATAAGCCACGAGCCACGTGGCAGCTGATAGACGAATAGAAATGGGTTAATTTAAGATAGAAGAACTAGATGAAAAGAAGCCTGCCCTGACCATACAGTTTGTAACCAATACAAGTCTCTGTGTGTTTACTTGGTTGGGTCTGAGCAGCTGCGGGACTGGCGGGTGAGAGAGATTTGTCCTGACCGTGGGCCAGGCAGGACTGGAGAAAACTCTAGCTACAGGGATGAGTCCTGAGGCTGGGATGGGTACCACAGCTGAGGTAATCATTGCAATTATTAAATATGAATATATCAATAAAGATGGTTATTACCACAGCTGAGATAAGCACCACAGCTTGGATGAGTACTAGTGCCACCATGAATTCCACAAGTAGGATGGGCGCCACAGTGGGAAGAATACTGCAGCTGACCAAAGCTGAAAAGGATAGTACAGATGGTCTAGATCAGTGGTTCTCAGCCCGTGGATTGTGACCCCTTGGCGGGGGAAGGGGGAGTCAAACGACCCTTTCACAGGGATCGCCCAAGACCATTGGAAAATATGGATATTTATATTAAAATTCATAACAGTAGCAAAGTTACTTATGAAGTAGCAACAAAAATTTTATGGTTGGGGTCAGCACACTGCGAGGAACTGTGTAAACGAGTCTGAGCATTAGGAAGGTTGAGAACCACTGGTCTAGATACAAGAGGGATGGATGGAAAACACACTTGAGGTGGGTACCACAGGCAGTTCTGTCATCTCTCCACAGGAACCCTCCATGTTCACTTGGACTTCTCCATGGCATAGTGACTGGTGTCTATGGAAGATTCAAGGGGGACAGAGTTAGTGTACAATGGTTTTAGCAACTGTTACACTGGGTGGTTAATGTCCCCGTGGCCTTGGTTCAAGAAGGCGGCGCACGCCTTTAATTCCAGCACTCGGGAGGCAGAGGCAGGCGGATCTTTGTGAGTTCCAGGCCAGCCTGGTCTACAGAGCGAGATCCAGGAAAGGCACAAAACTACACAGAGAAACCCTGTCTCGAAAAAAAGAAAAAAAAAAAAAAAGAACTCATGGTCAAGGTCAGACTGTGAGAGGAGACTCCATGGACACTACTGTACTTCAAGGGGCACCTTGAAGACGGCTAAAATGTCAGTCTATCATGGCAGTCAGCGGACTCTGGAAAAACTAAAGCAAAAGGAAGCATTAAGGTCACTGGCAGAAGGGGGCATACTGTGGGCCTCCTCTTCCCAGTCTCAGCTCCTCCAAACCAGGGAAGTGTTGTGAGGCCACCTAGAACGGTTGCAATTCAGGGAAGCACACCCAGCGTCACCTCACATTTACTGAGCTAAGTGTATGAGAGTCCTCTCCAAGTTCAGCTCGATCTCTCTCTGGGGTACCTATTTATGCAAGGCTTGTCTTTGGGGCTGGAAAGCTGGACTCCATCTTTAAGGAGTAGCTACTATATGCCCAGGGCTTTCCACACACAGCCTCACTTCTGTGATGTCTGTCCTCAGCTGTTATTTCTTCAAGAAAGAGAGGAGGAAGGAAATTACACAAGGCTGCACTGATAATGCCTGGGACCAAAACCCAGCAACCACCACCACCAATAACTTTCTTCCTCCTCCTCCTCTCCTCCTCCTCCTCTCCTCCTCCTCCTTCCCTCCTTTTCTTCCTTTTTTCTTTTTCTTCCTCTTCTTTTCTTCTTCTTCCTCATTCTCCTCCTTTTTCTTCTACTGTCTCCTCCTTTTTCCTTTTTTTCTGCCTCCTCTGTCTTTTAGATAGGGTCTCATATCCCAGGCTGGCTTTAGACTAACCATATAGCCAGGAGTACCTTGACTTATGATCTTCTTGCTTGTACCTTCTGGTGCTGGCACTGTGGGCAAGCAATTTGTGCATTCGAGGCAAGCACTCTACCAACCAAAATATATCCTCATCTCCAAAGGTACGTCATCTCCATCAGATAATCATACTGCAGCATCACCAAAGGTGCCACTGAGGACAGCAATATGCAATGTAGTCTTTATAAGGCATCATGGTCTGCAGAGAATTGATGGGAAGCTGCTTCTGAAGTTCATCTGCTCACCTGGCCAACATGGATTGAACATCCATCCTGACCAATGATGGGATGGAGTGGCAATTTCATCTTACAGGTGGGTAAGCCATGCTAGCTGTCTGGTGGGCAAAGAGATGAATCTGTAAGTGCATACAGTGAGACCCCGGTGGGGCCATGGAGGAGAATGTGGTGACAGTCTCAGAAAAAATGGGGTGGGGCCTCTGGTCAGATGGGAGACTTCACAGTAGAGGCTGAGCCTCAGAACAAGTTTGGGTGCGCACAGGTGGACCAGAAGGGGCAGAGCATTCAGGACGTCATGCTGTGTATGAATCCCTAGCAAGAAATATTTGGGAAGATGGATGTGGCTCATGAAGCTTGGAGCAGAGCTCCATGGAGGAGAGAGAGGGATAGCAGACAGCCTACATCTCCTGAAGGGACTGAGCCCCAGAGCACCATACCAGCCCAGGCCAGCCCAGCCCCTCCCTCCAGGAGCTCATGATCTGGCTGAAACATACAGGGCCCTCATGACTGAAGAACTGACACAGGAAAGAAAACTGAAGGCATGCTCATCATTCGGAGTCATCAGAGATGCAGATTAAGGCAATCAGCTCAGCAAATGAGAGAAATTGGAAAGCAAGTGTAGAGGAAAGCATGGTGTCTCACTGCTGAGAAAAAAGGCCTGAGAAAACTTAAGGAAGGGTTTGTGTGGCTCACAGTTTCAGGGTTATAGTTCGTAACGGGGAGACAGCAGCAGGGTGAGGCAGCTGGTCACACTTCGGCCACAGGAAGCAAGAATTGTGAATGTGGGTGCTTAACTCAAGTTCTCCCCTTCAGTCTGGGACCTCAGGCCCTGGGATGTGCTGCTCATGCATTAGGGTGGGTCTCCTACCCCAGTTAACCCAATCCAGACACTGCCTCACAGACATGCCCAGAGGTTTGTTTCTGTGGTCATTCCCAACTCCATCAAGTTGACAAGACTGACCTTCACAGATGAGCCAAGAATGAGGGCACGTTTAGCAGAATTGAAATTTTATCTCCCAGCCTCAAAATTCCATGTCTACATAATCTAGAGAGCCCCTCACATGCAGAGGGAAGGAATGTACTTTCTCTACACACATCATCACACAGTCAGGTCACTGTGTGCAATGACACCAAATGACAATCCACAGAATGTGTCCCACAAGACGGAATAATACACCATGTCACCCTCCAAAGCCAAGCATGGCTCATGGGGGTGCTTGTTAGAGTAGGGAGGGAGCACTGAGAGCATCCACCTTCATGCTGCATTTTGCTCAGGACTTGCAGAGCCAAGCTGGTGAGAGAGGCAGCTGGCAGAGAGCCTTCTGACGGAGGAAGGTGCCCGATAGCACAGTGTCCACGAGCTGATGTTAAAGCAAGCGAGCGATTTCCATGTTGGCCTAAATGAACAACTGTGGCAATACCCTCTGACTCTACCTCAGTTAAAGGCCTCATCTAAGACCGGAAGAAGAGCTAGGTCTAATGAAACATTTTCTAGAGAGCGCAAAGCTGTATACAGCGTTGGCAAACTGAATAAAATGTGTGTCTCTTATTTTTTAATCCTAAAGGAGGCCTTGTTCTCACTGGTACTGCTTCTGAAAGCACTTTTGGCTCTCTGTATGAGGCCTCTGTGTGGTGGAATTCACAGTGATTGATAAATGTTATGTACAGGGACTGGATGGCCAGTGGCATTGATTCGCATTGTGAAAAGTTATTCAGAGTCATTGTCCTAATTTGTGTCACGTCTGTGTACCACCAAGAGAAGTCCTTGAGCATGTCCTGATAGAGGACACAGCTGACTTGTATCCTGGCTTCTATCTCTGGCCACCTCAGCCCGTGTTGGTACATCCTCTTGGCCTTCCATCTTTCAGGTTGAAAGACCCTAGCCCTTCAGGCTTACATCCCCAAGCCTCAGGAAAGGAGAAACTTCAAGCACCAGGAAATGAGAGACTAAAAATCTAGTTCTAAGGGCA
The DNA here is from genome assembly GCF_049852395.1 of Peromyscus maniculatus bairdii. NCBI lineage: Eukaryota > Metazoa > Chordata > Mammalia > Rodentia > Cricetidae > Peromyscus > Peromyscus maniculatus. The sequence continues at coordinate 47,635,746 of NC_134871.1, read as the reverse complement.
ACCTGACTTAGCCATTGTTCGTTCAATCTCCCCTGCAACCATATAACAATGTAAAGAGATTTCTGTTAAGAGATGTGCTCAACTGTGACTGGGATAGTTGCGGGTGTTCCAGGAATGACCACCGTGACCTGTGTGTAAACTCCACTCCCGCCCTGATACCCCCCTTGAGGTTTCAGAAAGGATGTACCTGTTGATGTAATTGTACCCCCCTCTGTGATCACTCTGTACCCAGACCATGATCTTGTGAAACGAAATTGTATGGAAATTGTAATCTTATGGCTTTTGTGGGTTTTTCCTTTAAAAGCCCTTATGGGGCTGCAGTAAGAGGCGGCTCTTGCTCTTAGGAGCGGGGTTTGCCCTTCTATATAGAAGCTTAAATAAAATCCTCATGCTATTGCATCAACTGGACTGGAGTCTGGGTTCTTGGGGCGCCCACTTCAGACCCCCAGATTTTGGGGTCCAACACTGGTAATGGTATGGTTTCTCCACAGGAAGCCACTTTTGGGGACCAGACTCTTGCACTGGTCCAAGCAGAGTCATCTACGCTAACGTTTCAGCTACCAAGCTGACAGCCATTTGTCTGATTTTCTGTGGGAGACATGAGAGGTGAAAGTCAAATTTCTCAATAGACACAGCCATGAACTCCCCTCTGCCTTGGACTGCTGCAAAGGCAATCTGGAATATGCTGATATAAATCAGGCATTTCTTTGCTATTCTGCTTCCCCATCTCCCCTTATAATGAAGACCTTGGGAGGACTGCTCTGCTTTTCTTTTCTTTTTTTTAAAAAGATTTATTATTTATTATGTGTACAGTGTTCTGCCTGCATGTATGCCCGCAGGCCAGAAGAGGGCACCAGATTTCATTACAGATGGTTGTGAGGTACCATGTAGTTGCTGGGAATTGAACTCAGGACTTCTGGAAGAGAAGCCAGTGCTCTTAACCTCTGAGTCATCTCTCTGGGCCTGTGTTTTTGGTTTTGTCTCTACCTCCCTGCTAAGCTGTTTTGGGTCTATGAACCCAACCTCAGAAATCTTGTTCTACTTGATGGAGCGAACTGTGATTATATAACCGATGCTAAACATCTTAAAGCTGGGTGTGGAGGTGGCTATCATCCTGGCACTTGGGGGCAGGGGGATCAAAAGTTCAAGAGCTGCCTGGGTTCATAAGGCCCTGTCATTTAAAAAAAAAAAAAAAAAGAAAGTAAATACAAAGGTATTCAAGATTTTAAAATTAAATGGGTGTAATTTTATCCCTAAACACACAACACACACTGGAGCCAGGATTCAAGCCAGGTGGCCTAACTTGAAGCCCACACCTTGCCCAACAGGCTGCCTCTCTCCACTGAAATGCAAACTGTGGTTTTCTCAGGAATTCAGGTTAGGCACAGAGGAGGCTTCTAGAATGTTTGTCCAGAATGAGGAGGAGGAAGTTCACATGGAGATTTTCTTGTTTGTAGTGAGTCCTTAAGTTCTTCCCAATAAGGAAGTGCCAGAGATCCTTCCAAGCTGCTGACAGAGGAGACACCTCAGATGTATTTGGTGAGATTCGGGTCAGAGCCAGGCCAGGCCACCAGGAAAATCACCCAGAGTGACAATGGATAGGTGGCCAGGAGTACAGGGCCTCATGGACTAGGGTGGAATGTCATCAAGGGACAAAAGAGTAAAGGGTGGGAGTCTTAAGAAATTCTCTATAAACAAGTGGGGAAATCGAGGCACACGTTTAGAGGGACAAGGATTGCTGAGGTCCAGAGGCGCAGAGAGGGAGGAAGGATAGAGGCTGACAGAGGCCTCGGGTGGAATCCAGCTCTGGACTTCCTCTGTGACTTCTTGGTGACCTCTCAGCTTTTCCTGACAATTATTGGAGAGTCGGGAGTGGGGCCGAGTCAGGGCTGGGGCTCAGCTGACCTCAGGTTCCTGTACATAGGATTGTCAAGGGCCTCCTTCACAGGAGACCCCAGGGCAGTGGCCGGGCAATGACCAATGGGAGCAGGCCATGGGGAAGTACACAGCAGCCTCTGTATTTCCCACAGCTATTGCTCTTGAACTCAGAGAGAGGCGGGGGGGGGGGCGGGGGGGGGGGAGAGCAGGGGGTGAGAGGCAGAGAGAGAGAGAGAGAGAGAGAGAGAGAGAGAGAGAGAGAGAAAGAAAGGCTTTCAGGAGAAGCAGAGAAGTGGAGACAAGAGATGATGGGCATCTATGGGGTCTGAAATCGCACCCCAGGGTGGCTCTGAACAGAGCCTTATCTTCAGGAGACACACCGCTTACTCCTGACTGACCCGTCCTTCACCAGCCGGCTGAGCCTGCAGGTGGTGGACCACAGAGGCTGCCCTGGGGAGTCGGGGGAATCCGCACAGCCTTTTATTCTAACTGGTGACTTCCCTGTGCTCCTAGGCTGCTAGCCTCCAGCAGCTCTCAGGTAGGGTGAGATGACGGGGATACATTCTGAAATTATGGCTTTAATACCATCGCCAACCTGCTAGACTCAGAGACTCCTCCCCTCTAAACTCAGAAACCCGTCCCCTCTAAGGTCTCTAAGTATGAAGAGGTCTCTTCATCTCCTGGGTTGCTGCAGATTGCCCGACCCTCTCCACACACGGCACATGCAATGGTGGGCGTTATTCAAGGACTCGAAGTCCCCCCGAGTATATGCCTGCTGAGCCAGCATTCACAGCCCGTTCTGTCCATACCCGAAAGGTGAATCAAACTAGCAAGAAAACAAACAGCCCTCTCTCCAGATTAGCTTCCGGGGACAGAGCCAGGTGAGACCAGCATCAGAGGGCAGTCTCCATGATGGGTCATTTCCAAGCTGACTCTGGGACTAGGGTTCCTATGAAGGGTTTACGTAGGAGCCATTTTCCAGGAGGAGGGGAGAGGCAGAGAGAGGTAGCTGATAGGATGTATTGCCCAGCAGACGGCCACCCTGCGGGCTCCCTCAGTTTCCCAGAGGGGGGCTCGGGAACCAGTCAGGACCTGCACACCTCCGCGCCACCAGCTGGATGGGAGCTGCTCTCAGGCGCCACCTCTCTGATGCTGGGAGCTCTGCTCAGCGTCCCCACGGGGACAGTCTGGAAGGCTGAGTGGCAGTGGGGCTCTGTGCCCTGGAATATGGAAGGTCTCTGAGAGGGCACCAAAGAGGAACAGCTGCCCGTGAGTTCTTCGGAAAGAGCAGATTTTACCTAGTAATTCCTGTCAGGGGGGCAACATGACAGGATTTAAATATGCTAATTGGCTTTTAAAATTTTAATTCTGGAGCCAGGCAGCACTTCATTTTATAAGGTAGGATAGTTCCAGAGAGCCAACAGAGGGTTGTTTCACAGACAGAAAAGGGCTAAAGGAAGTGACCTCCCTTGCAAGTGTAGACAGGGAGATAGGAAAGCTTGAGAGCCCTGGCTCCCTCACATGGCTGCAGGAGCCTTTGGCGTGCTGTGGGGATGAAGGCAGAGGGGAACCCCATTACCCATCCAGGTCACCTGGCCTGCTTGGAAGTGTGGCTGTTCTCTAGTCTTGATTTCTTAGAGGCTCAGAGAAACTGTAGCTTGATGTGTTAGTGACTTGTCTGGATGCTGCGACAAAATGCTTGACAAAGACAACACGAGAGAGAGACCACAGTCGGTCATGACCACAAAGACAGGGCAGCAGGAGCAGACGGCCGTCCACAGTGCGTGCACAGTCAGGGAGAGGGGAGAGAGGAGGGTTGATGCTCAGGGCGCTGTCTCCTTTTCATTTAGCCCAGGTCCCCAGCCTATAGGATGGCACCGCCCGTATGTAGGGTGGGTCTTCACACGAGGATTAACCTACTCTAGATAACCTCCCACAGACATGGCCAGAGTTTTGTTTCCATGGTGATTCTAGATCCAGTCAGGTTCTCAAGATCATGCTCGGTGCCACGGGACTTCAGCGTGATGAGTCCATTTTAACGACCAGCTTGATCCATTGAGGCAAAACAAAACCAGTGGCTTCCCTGATTTGATTCACTATCACTGACAAAAGGGAGGAAGTGAGTCCTCTTCTGATTGGCTGGACCTTTGATGGATGAATGGGGCTTTAGAGGGAGAGAGCAGGGACTCCAGTGGCAGATGTGATCGGGCCATCTGTGGTTGCTGGCTGTCATTGAAGCTGTGCTTTGTTCTTGTTGGTTCTATTTCAGAGGAATGGCTTTGAGGTCCTTGAGACTGGTCCTGCTGAGTGGCAGCTGATGCACAACCTGCTGGGTGGGACTAAGAGAGGAAAACTTGTCAGTGAATGGGAAAGACATCAGGGGCCTGTGCCTGGGGTTGGCCAGAACAAGAGGCTGATCCCCCAGCAGCCCGGGTCTGTCTCAGGCTGGCTAATGGGAGCTGAGCTTGCCCAGGGACACACCCTATGCTGCTAGAGGCCATCCTCACCTGCCTGAGTGTGGATAAAGGCAGGTCTGTGTCCTGCTGTCCCAGTCAGATAAGTGGGACCTAAGTTCTGGAACACTGAATCCTGCTCTCTTCACCACACTCGCACTATGCACCACACACGTGGACATACACATTGTCACCTAAGCGGCTACACAGAGGCGCTTGTGCTTGTACAGACAGCAACATGCATAAACACTCACATAGGCATCTGGACACATCTGGACATTTACACACACGGCATTGCTAGCCTACACACAAGTACAAGTGTGCAAGGAGGGACAGCCCTGTGGGTGTGTCCCTTACATGGTCACATAGGGCCTCCTGCTCAGAAGAGTCCACACCAGGCTTGATTAATTTAGTTTATGACTGTGTGTATGAGGACAGGTGTGCATGTATCATGGCTCACAACCATGGTATGGTGATATTTTATTTGTATTCAAATGTTATTTGTATGTTAATAAATAAAGTTGCCCGGGGGTCAGAACTATTAGCAAGCCATAGGAAAGCAGGGCAGTGGTGGCGTATGCTTGAAATCCCAGCACTTGGTAGGCAGAGCTAGGTAAGTCTCTGTGTGTTCAGGGATACAGCCAGTATTGGAGACACATGCCTTTAATCTCAATACCAATCATAGAAAACCTGGAGATCTATAGAGACAGGCCGTGACGAGGCAGTCATGTGGTTGGGTTTACAACCAATGAGAAGGCAAAACAGAAACACTATAAAAAGACAGACACACAGGAAGTAGCTCTGGTTCGGAGAGGTAGGACCATCCCAGGAGGAAGGGTAAGGTTTTAGCTCTTAGCTCTGACCTCTTGGCTTTCTTCTTTGCATTGGTTCTGTGTTTCTTATTTAATAAGACGGTTGGTTACATCTACACCATGGCACACCTGTGCAGACCAGGGTACAACTTTTGGGAGTGAATGCTCTCCCATCCTGGGTCTTGAAACTCAGATCGTTAGACCTGCATGGTGAGAGTGTTTTACACACCCAGCCATCCCACCAGCCCCACACTTCTTCTTTTTTAGACTAGTCAAAGGCAGTAGTTAGAAGCGGGGAGGGAAAGTTTAGAAGATGGAGTTCTATCTTTAACTGACTGTGAGCAATCAGTTGAGAGAACTCCCCACCTTCAGACCTGCCCACACTAGGTTTAATGCTCAGGGGGTTGCAGTTCTCAGCAATGTTTGAACAAGAGGTCCGAGTTTGCATTCGGCACCGAGCTCTGCACAGATGCTCTCACAGTCGACTCCACTCACTCTGCTTTGCTCTTCCCTGTCTTGACCACCAGCTCCAGCCCTCAAACTCACAGGCTCCAGAGACCTGCATGCAGCTGGTGGGGCCAACTCTGCAGAGCTGAAGTAATGCAGGGTGCCGACCTCTAGGTGGCAGCACCACTCTGCTCAAACCTGGGTGGGCTGCAGTGGGGAGGAAACTGGCCTCTCAGCTGTGGGGATGGGGTGACCTGGGATCCACTCTTCTCCTGAAAGCTTGAGATTCCCCAAGGCAACTGTCCCTGAAAGGATTATAAGGATTATCTGATCCATTCTGCTACCAATGTGTTTGTTTGTTTGTTTTTTGAGACAGGGTTTCTCTGTGTAGTTTTGGTGCCCGTCCTGGATCTCACTCTGTAGACCAGGCTGGCCTTGAACTCCCAGAGATCCACCTGCCTCTGCCTCTTGAGTACTGGGATTAAATTGTGCCACCACAACCTGGCTACCAATGCATTTTTAATATCTTTGGTTTAAAACTCTGATACAGGCCAGGAATGGTGGCACACACCTCTGACCCCAGCACTTGGGTGGCAGGCAGGCCAGTCCCTGTGAGTCCGAGGTCAGCCTGGTCTGCATAGTGAGTTCCAGGTCATCCAGGGCTGTACAGTGAGACTCTGTTTTGAAAATACAAACAAATGAAAATCTGATTACAAACAACACATTTTATTGTAGAAAACAGAACACACACACACACACAGAAAAATGGAAAAATCATCCACTTGATACTTAAACTATTTATATTTTGTATGTGCCATGTGTGTGAAAATGTGGTTTGTACATGTGAGTGCTGGTGCCTCTGGAGACCAAAGCAGACCAGACCCCTGGAGCTGGAGTTACAGGCCACTTGGTGTGGCTGCTGGGAACTAAATGTGGGTCTCCTTCACGAGCAGGAAGCCCTCTTGAGGCCCACCACATCTCTCCAGGCCCACATGTGGTTTTGAAAATGCCTCTAGCTTTTTCTTTCCTATCTTTCTCTGCACCATGCTTTTGGTTTATTGGTGGCATCTCCCCTACTCCAGAGCTCAAGCGAGAAACCAGGAGAAGGACCCAAGTCCTTGAAGTCACCTGTTTACCACCCCCCCCCCCACACACACACACTCCTCAAGCACTGGGGGGATGCAGTCTGTCCAGATCTCCAAGGGAAGCAGCTGGAAGACAGACCTCATCTCTGTACAGGCACATCTGTCCACATCTGTCCACATCGCCACCATTCCCTCTGAGGCCTCCTCCAGGTAGCAGAGTTTTTCCCACACCCCTTTCCTTAGAGGTCTGGCTCATTCCCCTTTGGGGTTGCTCCTGAGCCAGACTTAACAGGCAGGAGGGAGACAGAGCCATTGTGCTCAGAAGGCACCTGCAGCTGGTGTGTGGGCACAGGTGGGATCCCCCCATCCCTCTCTGGCGAGATAGAAAATATCCTTGTCCTCTATTGGGACAATGGTGTCAACATGTGTTACTGGATACTGATGGCTCCTTCAGGGGACAGAGTGAGAAGGCTCTGTACACCAGGAGTCAGTTGAAGGCAAACAACAAACTCAGTTATTCAATAACAGGGAAGGCCTATATACCCTCTTCCCAGCATGCAGTCTGTATGCCAATCTGGTAGCACTGTGTGGTTGTCCCTCATTGGCTGGGCACAATCAGGAACTCTTGACAGCTCCTGTTGCTAGGCCCTCAGGCAGACTCAGCATGATCAGGAACTCTGACAGCACCTGGTGCTAGGCCCTCAGGCAGACATCAGGTTGGCTCATAAGGAAATAGGTTACCTGCATGACTTGGCAAACTGATTTGAACCGATTTTCTCAACCCTATGGTTCTGTCCTACTACAAACATGGCTGGACTCGGGAATAGCTGGGAAATTTCCTTTTGGGTGTATCTGAGGAGACTATCTCGTCAGTGGATTGGGAAGGGGATGATCCACCTTTATGGGAGGTCACAATCCAATTGGTTAGAGTCCCAGACAGAACAAGAAGGCGGAGGACAGTTATCTTTTCCTCTCCTAGAACAGGGACACTTCTCCTGCTGCCCTGTGACACCAGAACTTTCCTAGAGACCCTTCGGCCCTGAATGCAGGATGTGTATCAACAGACCCCCAGTCTCATTCTGTGAGTCTAGACAGAGCATTACACGAGGCTTTTGAATTTGTATTGAGCCAGAGTCTCAACCAAGGCAGGTGGGCAGCCTGTTGTAGCATCATGAAGCTGGGCAGACCCTTCAGCAGCTTCACTGCTTTAAGAAGAGCGGTGCACCGGGCTGCCACAAGCTGAGGCAAAGTTTCGGGATGGATCAGTCTGAGCTATGACTCCATCCTGGGGACTAAGTCTTGGCCTGAGGAGGAAGAGGTCAGCCTCCAGTGCTGGGAGACAGTAGTCTGCCACCTGCTCCAGAACAAGACCATCCTTGGTGTCTGAGGATCCTGGGACCCCCTCCTCCCAAGGTGCTCCTAGGCTCACAACAGAGTGGCTGGATACGGGAGGGACAGGACTGTCCAGAGTGAACCTGAAGGGCTGGCGCGTACATACAGGCAGCTTGATATTGTCATCAGACTCTGGTGGCCTCCGAGCTGAGGTTCCAGACAGCATGGGACGGAGGCTGGGCTTCTGAACTGAGGGGAATCCTGAAGTGGGGGTCAGGAAGCAGCCCCTGTGAACAACGTGAACATCAGGTCTGTACTGGTGATATAACCAGGGAATACTGGGGGGGGGGGCTGGGGGCGTGTCTCAGGACTATGGGAGTACCCAAAGCTCATAAGCAAAGCCGGGACCTCTCCCAACAGATATCCCCAGGGGCATCCTGTCCGACCCTCTCCTTTCTTCTCTGTCTCCAGCTTCTCTCGGGTTGGGGTCCTCACCTCCTAAGTGTCTAGGTACCTCCTGGACTGGACCCAGAACATGTGTCTGTCCAGCATTTCCTTTGTTCCCTAGTGTTAGCTGTAGTTGTCTGTGTCCTTGGTGACAGTGATTTCGGAGGGGGTATCTGGACTAGAGGGAGGGTGATTTCAGAAATCCCCACGATCCTCTCTCCAGTGGAATAGTCCTGTTAGTCCAAGCTAGTCACAAGTGTTCTCTTTCCCGCCTGGATCACTCCAGGTCTCATCCCTCTTAAGATCTTTTGGTCACGAATTCTAGGGTCAGCTGAATGAGCATTGCCCCCTGGTGAGCACCAAGAAACACTACCCTCTGATTGGTAGGCTTGAGTGGAAGCTGCCTGGTCATCTACCACGGTTTTTGAAAGACAAAAGGCAGCCACCCCGTGCTTTGGCTCTAAGGTCACCTGGATGCAGTGTCATCCCATTAAGAGCACATTTTCAAGACCCGCCCCCCCCCCCCCCCCAGGCTCTGGCTTGTCTTATTTTTGCGGCATTCTATGTAGGTTTATTGGCCTGAGACAGGGACTAGGCCCTACGCCACCTACCCCATCTCCAGAGAACCAGAAACCCTGGGTAACATCAGAGCGTAAGGCCACGGTGACATATCTCTTGTCCTCAAGGTGTTCAGCGTATAGCAAGGACAGAGCAATAGTGACATGGAGAACTCTGGTTCTGTGCTATTTCCTTGTGTGTGTGCACGTGCTCATGTGCAGGTGCATGCATTCAGCATTCACGCAGAGGCCAGAGGTCCACATCTGCTACCTTCCTCGAGAGCTCTCCACCTTGCTTTCTGAGCCATCTCTCCCAGAGCCCAGAGCTTAGTGACTTGGCTGGACTGTTTGGCCAGCAAGCCCCAGGTCTTCCAGCCTCCGTCTTTCCAGTAACCTGGCGGGCAGCACTACCACTACCAAGCTTCCCAATCTTGGATGCTGGGGATGGAACTCGGGTCCTCTATGAACTCAGCCATCTCCTGACCCACCCCATGGTTATTTTCTTTATTTCTAGTTTGCTATAAAGGCCTTAGAGAAAAACAAAACCCGTTCCTCTTGTCCCAACACTTCTCTCCACCCAGGATGAGAGTGGGGATGGGGGAACTGGGAAGGACAGAAAGACTTACGCTACTTGAAAGTTGGAGCAGGAGGATCAAATGTTCTAGGCTAGCCTGGGCTACAAAGTAAGTTCCAGCTTTCCTGGGCAGCTCAGTGAGACCCTGTGTCCAAATGAAAAGTAAAAAGAGAGCTGGAGGCTGGAGAGAGCACTTGCCTAATGTCCATGAAACCAGACATTCAGCACTCATCGTGGGGCCGGGGGACATCTTGGCAGAGGGGACAGCATAGACCCTGGGATGGGAGGATGCCGGAGAGCCGCACCAACATCAGATGAGAGGATGGTGCTGCTGAAGTCCCCGCTGGGGAGGGACCGTCCAAAGGCCATGGGTCTGAGGGCTGCGTCCGTAGGTTCTGGGTGAAGAAGGCAGAATTCGAAGGCATGGCACTAGAGCCCGAGGAGGTGCTCGAGGGGAAGGATCTGAAGACAGAGCAAGAGAGGGAGGGACCAACAAGGAGGCCAGACCAAGATGCAGGGGGGCGTGGCGGCCTCTGTTGGTCCAAAGCAGTCCCCAGAAACAGCGCCACACCGCTGGTTCCAGGAGCAGCTCAGGCTGGATGATGGTGCAGTGAGCTAGGGGACAGGAAAGGGTGTTTAAGAGAAACGTCAGGCAAGAATGAGCCTAGAGTTTCTGGTCTGAGCGACTGAAAATGGAATTGCCATTCAGAGAGAGAAGGAAAACAGGACAATTGAGAGGGCACACCACACAGGCAAGCAAAGCACCCATATACACAAAAACAAATAAACCTCGAGGTTTAAAAGGTAAAAGGTCAGCCGGGCAGTGGTGGTGCATGCCTTTAATCCCAGCACTCGGGAGGCAGAGGCAGGCGGATCTCTGCGAGTTGGAGGCCAGCCTGGGCTACCAAGTGAGTTCCAGGATAGGCGCAAAGCTACACAGAGAAACCCTGTCTCGAAAAAAACCAAAAAAAAAAGGTAAAAGGTGAGCAAAAATCTTTTCGATTTTTTAATCTAATGTTCTACGCCAGAGAGGCTTGCTTCGGGGTGGAGGCAGTACTCCCCAGAGCACCACTTGCCTTTGGATACGTACTCCTGAGGGGTGAATGGCGTCTGGAATATAGAAAGAATGTTTTCAGACACCAGCAGCTCTGCATTTGCTTGTTTATTTATTCCTTTATTTAATTATGCGGTGCTGGAGAACAAACCCAGGGCCTTGCACATGCTGAGCCAGTGTGACTCAGTAAGCCCCCCTTTTAATAGTAACAGTCAAACACATTCTCATCTGGGGACTAACCTAGAATGGGTCGTTAGCAATGAACCACTTACAACGCCCCGGGCCTCCATGGTTTGCCAGCAGGCTCTTCCCCGGTGCTAAGCTCAGTTCAAGTTCAAATGCTTAGCAGCCCAAGTGCCTTGAAGAACCAAATAATCCCTGTATCGTTTAATAACACCCAGGGAAGGGGCAAGAGGCCAGGAAAACTTGCCCGTGTGCGCAACACACTCTCGGGTCCCTAAACTGGGAACAATACATCAAGGCCCTCCTGGAGGAAGAAAACTTGAGCATGACAGATGACAACAGGCCATTCTGAGCTGGAGGCAGGCTCGCTGGGGCTCCCAGACAGGCTTGCAGCTTGGAGCTCAGCCAGAACGAAGGTCCCAAAGGTCTCAGGGTGAGCTTGTTTTCTGTGCTACCTCATCACCAACTCCTGTCACTCAGGGAAAAGATGAGCCATTCAAGCTAATAAGTGTCTTTGTTCTGCACATTAGGACGCTGGGTAATCCAGTTGTTTCAATGCTTGTGAGATCTCCCTCAGATTTTATTGCATAATTCATAACAACTGACGATGGCTCAGGATTGACATGAACAGGCATCAATGACTCAACCATGCTTCATGAGGAAACAGGGCACTCAGAGGCTGTGAAACATCAGAATCAGACGCCACTCTGAACCTGGGACTCTAGAAAGTAAATTAAAAGCCCACGCGAAGGTTCATCCCACACACTCTCCTTCACATGTGGACGTTAAATACGTTATCTCATAGTAGAGACCAGAATGGATGTTAGCGGAGGAAGGGACCGGGCCCATGGAGAGGGTGACTGACAAGTTAAATAGGAGAGAAAGTCCCAGCACTCCAGAGCACAGGAGGTGACTGCAACTCAGTCATGTACCAGATGTATCAGCAGAGCTGGAAGAAATGATTGATCACGTGGTTGACACAAAGAGATGATCCATGTATGTACACTTATTACTGGGCCTTGATCACTACACACTCGTACATCTACTAAAACACCCCGCACCCGATGTTGTGTCTCATGCCTGTGATTCCAGGGAGGCCGAAGCAGCAGGACCGAGAATTCGAAGCCAGCCTGGGCTACATTGGGAGACCTGGGCTGGACAGATAGCACTGCACTATAGAGCACATATTGTTCTCGAAGAGGAACTGAGTTCAGCTCCCAGCACCCACGATGGATGTGACAGTGGGGGCCGTGAGTTCCTTTGAGTCCCAACTCTACCTGCAGTGAAATCACTCTGGTCTTCAGATGCACAGAAGAAACCCAGACTCCAAGATGCCAATATCACTTTCAGAGCCATAGACCTATGCAGGAAAAATTAAAGCCAGGGGGAACACCACTGGTGTGGGAGGCCTGCCATCTTCCTTAGCCAGGGCTCTCTAGATCAGTGGTTCTCAACCTTCCTAATGCTGCAGCCATTGAATACAGTTCCTTATGTTGTGGTGACCCGAAACCATAAAATTAGTTTCATTGCTAATTCAAAACTGTAATTTTGCTACTGTTGTGAATTGTAATGTAAATATCTGTTTTCCGATGGACTTAGGTGATCCTTGTGAAAGGGTGGTTCAATGCCCAAAGGGGTTGCGACAACCCACAGGTTGAGGCCCTCTGCTCCAGAGAGACAAGTCAATAGAAAGGAAGAAGAGGAAAGGGGATTCAGAGGGTTAGTTTATGTGGTTATGGGCCCCGGAAAGCCCCAAGGAGCTCTCATCAAGCTGGAGATGCCGGGACATCATATCATAATACAAATTCAAAAGCCTCATGTAATGCTCAGTCTGGACCCACAGGCTGGGCCAGGGGATCTATAGATATAAATCAGGGCTGAAGGGTCTCTTGGAAAGTTCGGGTGTCACAGGGCAGCAGGAGAAGTGTTCCTGTTCCAGGAGAGGAAAAGATCTGTCCTCTGCCTCTTGTCCAATTGGTTGGGACTCTAACCAATTGGATTGTGACCACCCACAAAGGTGGATCGTCCCCTACCCCATCCACTGACTAGACAGTCTCCTCAGACACATCCAAAAGGAAATTTCCCAGCTATTCCCGAGTCCAGCCATGTTGACACCATTGGACCAATAGAGGGCAAGGATATTTTTAATCTCCCCAGAGAGGGATGGGGGGATCCCACCTGTGCCCACACACCAGCTGCAGGTGCCTTCTGAGCACAATGGCTCTGTCTCCCTCCTGCCTGTTAAGTCTGGCTCAGCAGCAACCCCAAAGGGGAATGAGCCAGACCTCTAAGGAAAGGGGTGTGGGAAAACCTCTGCTACTTGGAGGAGGCCTCAGAGGGAATGCGATGATTCCTAGTGGACAGATGTGGACAGATGTGCCTGTACAGAGATGAGGTCTGTCTTCCAGCTGCTTCCCTTGGAGATCTGGACAGACTGCATCTCTCCAGTACTTGAGGAGTGTGGAGGGGTTACAGGTGACTTCAAGGACTTGGGTCCTTCTCCTGGTTTCTCACTTGAGCTCTGGAGTAGGGGAGATGCCACCAATAAACCAAAAGCATGGTGCAAAGAAAGATAGGAAAGAAAAAGCTAAAGGCATTTTCAAAACCACATGTGGGCCTGGAGAGGTGTGGTGGGGCTCAAGAGGGCTTCCTGCTCGTGAAGGGGACCCACATTTAGTTCCCAGCAGCCACACCAAGTGGCCTGTAACTCCAACTCCAGGGGTCTGGTCTGCTTTGGTCTCCAGAGGCACCAGCACTCACATACACAAACCACATTTTCACACACATGGCACATACAAAATATAAATAGTTTAAGTATCAAGTGGATTTCTCTCTCTCTCTTTCTCTCTCTCTCTCTCTCTCTCTCTCTCTCTCTCTCTCTTTCTGTGTGTGTGTGTGTGTGTGTGTGTGTGTGTGTGTGTATGTGTGTGTTCTGAATTCTACAATATAATGTGTTGTTTGTAATCAGATTTTTGTTTGTATTTTCAAAACAGAGTCTCACTGTACAGCCCTGGCTGACCTGGAACTCACTGTGCAGACCAGGCTGACCTCGGACTCACAGGGACTGGCCTGCCTGCCACCCAAGTGCTGGGGTCAGAGGTGTGCGCCACCATTCCTGGCCTGTATCAGAGTTTTAAACCAAAAAATGCATTGGTAGCCAACGCATGCCTTTAATCCCAATACTCAGGAGGCAGAGGCAGGCGGGTCTCTGGGAGTTCGAGACCAGCCTGGTCTACAGAGAGAGATCCAGGACAGGCTCCAAAGCTACACAGAGAAACCCTGTCTTGAAAAACAAACAAACAAACAAACAAACAAACAAACAAACAAACAAACAAACAAACAAACAAACACATTTGTAGCAGAATGGATCAGATAATCCTTACAATCCTTTCAGGGACAGTTGCGTTGGGGAATCTCAAGCTTTCAGGAGAAGAGTGGATCCCAGGTCACCCATCCCATAGCTGAGAGGCCTTTTCCTCCCCACTGCAGCCCACCCAGGTTTGAGCAGAGTGGTGCTGCCACCTAGAGGTCGGCACCCTGCATTACTTCAGCTCTGCAGAGTTGGCTCCACCAGCTGCATGCAGTTCTCTGGAGCCTGTGAGTTTGAGGGCTGGAGCTGGTGGTCAAGACAGGGAAGAGCAAAGCAGAGTGAGTGGCATCGACTGTGGGAGCATCTGTGCAGAGCTCGGTGCCGAATGCAAACTCGGACCTCTTGTTCAAACATTGCTGAGAACTGCAACGCCCTGAGCATTAAACCTAGTGTGGGCAGGTCTGAAGGTGGGGAGTTCTCTCAACTGATTGCTCACAGTCAGTTAAAGATAGATCTCCATCTTCTAAACTTTCCCTCCCCGCTTCTAACTACTGTGCTGACTAGTCTAAAAAAGAAGAAGTGTGGGGCTGGTGGGATGGCTGGGTGTGTAAAACACTCTCACCATGCAGGTCTAACGATCTGAGTTTCAAGACCCAGGATGGGAGAGCATTCACTCCCAAAAGTTGTACCTTGGTCTGCACAGGTGTGCCATGTTGTGTGAGCCATGATACATGCACACCTGTCCTCATACAAACAGTCATGAACTAAATTAATCAAGCCTGGTGTGGACTCTTCTGAGCAGGAGGCCCTATGTGACCATGTAAGGGACACACCCACAGGGCTGTCCCTCCTTGCACACTTGTACTTGTGTGTAGGCTAGCAATGCCGTGTGTGTAAATGTCCAGATGTGTCCAGATGCCTATGTGAGTGTTTATACATGTTGCTCTCTGTACAAGCACATGCTCTTCTGTGTAGCTGCTTAGGTGACAATGTGTATGTCCACGTGTGTGGTGCGTAGCGTGTGTGATAAATAGAGCAGGATTCAGTGTTCCGGAACTTAGGTCCCACTTATCTGACTGGGACAGCAGGACACAGATCTGCCTTTATCCGCACTCAGGCAGGTGAGACTCTGGCATGGCCTCTAACAGCACAGCATGTGTTCCCGGGCAAGCTCAACTCCCAAATGTTGTTGAACCGGTGTGGGTTCATGCGGGTCCACGGGAAGAGGACACAGTACACTTAAAGGATGTCCTAGCCCTTCCAGCTACAGAGATCTGCCTGGCTCTGCCTCCCGAGTATTGGGATTAAAGGTGTGCACCACCACTGCCCAGCTACCAATGTATTTTTAATAGCTTTGGTTTAAAACTCTGGTACAAACCAGGAATGGTGGCACACATCTCTGACCCCAGCCTCTTCTGGACTGAGACACCCTTCCTTAGCCAAGAGCATGTTTATTGTTCTTCAAGTTTATGCTTTTAGCAAGTTGATTTCCAATCCCCCCACAAAGCCTCCAAAGGGACATTGTCAAATGCAAATTCTCAATGATGGAATATCAGTCACAGTGTGCCTGACTTTCCCAACCATGTTTGCATAGGCTTTGTACCCTTAGGAAAAACTCAGACAAGGTTCTCATAGAGGGCAACAAGAGAAACAAAAGATGACTGAAGGCTAGGTGCTCACATTCTGGAGCCAGACTAGGCGTAGCTCAGTGGGAATTCTCCCATCACCTGCTGCTTCACAGAGCAGTCTCAGTGGTCCACCGCCTCTCCATGCTTAGCTGGCAGGTGAAGGCTGGGTCTGTCAGGAGTAGACAATGAGATTTCTGAAGACAGGGCTCTGTTTGTA
Organism: Peromyscus maniculatus bairdii; assembly: GCF_049852395.1. Taxonomy (NCBI): domain Eukaryota; kingdom Metazoa; phylum Chordata; class Mammalia; order Rodentia; family Cricetidae; genus Peromyscus; species Peromyscus maniculatus. Next base: position 47,619,769 of record NC_134871.1, on the reverse strand, counting down.
GTCACCCTGGGGTGTAATTTCAGACCCCATAGATGCGGGCCATCTCTTTCCTTGGCTTCTCCTGAAAACCTTTCTTCCCTTCTCTCTCTCTCTCTCTCTCTCTCTCTCTCTCTCTCTCTCTCTCTCTCTCTCTCTCTCTCTCTCTCTCTCTCTCCATGGCCTGCTCCCATTGGTCATTGCCCGGCCACTGCCCTGGGGGCTCCTGTGAAGGAGGCCCTTGACAATCCTATGCACAGGAACCTGAGGTCAGCTGAGCCCCAGCCCTGACTCAGTCCCACTTCCTACTCTCCAAGTCAAGATTTGAAATTCATTCCATGTTAGGCAAGGGATGGTATCTGAAAGAGGCGGCCGGAGATGGGTGGCACCCCCTGTGGTACACGCACAGCAAGGACTCTACAGGACCCTAGACTGACACCGTTCCCCAAACGAGGAGGTTGCCAACAGAGACATGTTGTCACTGACTATGAGCAAAGAATCAAGGGATTTCCTGTCAACTTTACATGTCTGGAGTGTCCTGTGTGGTGGAGATGGTGGGCATGATCAATTCACTTATGCTTTGTGCATGGAGTTATGGGGTGTCTGGATGATGTGTTAATTTTCTCAAACATGAGGTATTTGGGGAAACAGTTATGCAATGTGTGAAGAGATACTCACTTCTTCGAATTTCAAGGCCACATTGGATGGTGGATTCAGTGATCAGACAGAGGCCACCTGCCTTGTGTGGCTGTCCCATGTTTACAGTGAAAGCCTCTCATGGGTTGACACGATTCCTCCCCAGTGCCATTTGGCACCAGTTACTATGGCATAGCTATTTCATGGGTGAAAAGAATTACAAGCACTTAATTTAACACCACTGTAAACCAAGGGTGTTCCATCTACCTGCTGTCCACCCCGTGGACTGTGTCCGTCATTCCCAGGCAGACTGTGGTTTTTCTTGACTTTCATTTTCTGATGAATAAAAGAAAATACCAAGTAAAACAGAACTTGCTATGTCTGAAAATCAGGCATCTGCCCCCTCATAGACGAAAAGCATAAGATTTGAACACACTGATCTCCAAGAGAAGAACGATAAGGTCAGAGGTCGGCAGGTGGTTTTGAGCCTGCTCCTGACCCACTCTGCTCATCCTGAGCTGACGACTGTCCCCTGCCCAGGGGTCCCTCTCCTGGCTGTCCGGCCTCCTGCTTCTGTATTTCTTCTGTACTTCTGGACTGGGAGATGAGAAATGACCAGTGTGTCACCGATGGTGCCCTTCTCTAAAAACAAAGGCCGACACCTCATCCACTGTATTTTTCCACTCATTGCTTTGTGTTTTCACATACTGTTTCACAATGTCACTCACACGCATTTTATCACTCACTTCTATGACTTCTCTTTTGGTGCCCCTTTAAATTTGCCCCGAATGAGCGGCTCGCTCACCTCATCGCAACCCCACCAGCCTCAGAGTCATTCATTCTTTTGTCCATTCATTTATTCACTTCACACCCAGTCAGGAGGTGCAAGCCATGGCTGGCCCTGGGGGAGGGGAATGGAGGTAGACCCTGACTTGCCCTAGGACCAAGTTGGGGGCAGGTCACAGTGGACTCTAAGGCAGGAACGAGAAAGGAGAGCAGACCCCCAGGGATCCAGAATGCTTCTGTTGCTTACCGAGGGTTGTGAACATAAGTTTTCCCTCAAAATCCTTCTGGTTTGTAGGTGCTTCTAGAAAAATACCACAAGGGGTCCCAAGGCTTGACAAGGCCACCTGTAGCTAATTTACATAAGGCCACATGCTGAGAAGTGGTGCCCTTGGGGTCCACCCTAGTTCTGCCTGACTCGGGGCTCACGCTCAGGGGGAGGGTGGCTATTGCCCCCTGTTCCTCCAGAGGGGTCGGGGAAGGTGGCATGGAGGAGACCATTCCTGGACTGAGACGTGAAGTGTATGTGAGAGCTGACCAGGAGGCGGTCGGGTACAGTGTCCTTGGCAGAAATAAATGCCGTGCGTATTATCAGAGACGCATGTCCATAATTCTGAGAATTGCGAAGTTGCTTATGAAAGGGCATTGGTGCTTCCTCATTCTGCTCTCTGTTTCCTCCCGACGTGGCAAAAATAAATAGGAAGCGCCCAGGGCTCGCTGCTGCTTGGAGGCTCCCGAAGGAGGCTGCCTGAAGCCGATGCAGAGGTGAGGCTTCCTGCTGCAGAGCAGAGATGGGCTCAAAGGAGGGGTCGTGGGGTCTCCAGACAGAGAGGGACAGGAGGAGAAGGAGCTGGGGTGGTATCTTGCTCCGGGGACCTGAGGAGGTAAGACTTGGCCCCCCTGGGAAGACTAGGTCGCCAACCCTGAGGCAGTTTGTAGGGGAGGCGGCACCCAGGACTGTACCAGCTAGGGACACAGCCAGAGCTCTGGGAGGGTTACGGTTAGGGCTGCTCTGGGGCTCTGTGAGGGTCAGTTTCGTCACTGGAGGTCTGGTGGCAGGGAGGACTCCCCTGAAAGCTCTACCTGGGGGTAAACACCCTGTTCCATCTTACTTTGCCATCCACAAGTTAGTTGTGTCCTTGTCCTGGGCTTTCAGCCACCCTTCTGTGGGATCGGGAGAGTGGGAGACATAACCCTCTGCTCTCAATTAGAAATGGAGGGAGGAGAGAGAGAGAGACAGAGAGAGAGACAGAGACAGAGACACAGAGAGACACAGAGTGACAGAGAGATACAGGGAGAGAGACAGGGGCAGAGACAAAGGATCAGAGACGAGTGCTGGATAACCTGGTTGTCCTGGGCCCGTCCCAAGTGAGCTTGCCAAGTTACACCCAGTACTGTGAGAAGTTCTAAATCACCCTCTCTGTCTCCAGCACTTCTTTATCCCAGGTCCTGTAGATAAATTCTCTCTCTCTCTTTCTCTCTCTCCTTCTCTGTCCTTTTCTCTCTCTCTCTACTCTTTGTCCTCATCCTCTCCTTCTCTCCCTCTTCTCTCTCTCGGTCTCTCTCTCTTTCTCTCTCTCTCTCTCTCTCTCTCTCTCTCTCTCTCTCTCTCTCACACACACACACACACACACACACACACACACACACTCATCACACTGTGCTCTGAACCACTATATGTCATTTAGACTCAGGACCAGATGTGTGTGTTCTGTTCCTAAGGTGCTGGCTGGGAGATGTCCCATCGCACTGCAGGGGACCTGTCCCTGCTGGACGATTATACACTCAGCCCCTCTGCTGACTGGAGTCAGAGCCAGCCTGACCACTGTCACATCTCACAGCTCACAAACTGACTGGCTCATGCATCCCTTAGGCTGTGTCCCAGGGGTCGTACATTAACCATTGTTTGAGAGAAATCTCATGACCTGTGAACCCAAGAATTTGCTTGAGGCTCAGGCCCTGCTCAAACCCAGCACACAGTGCCTTTGAGCCTAATTTGGCAATGGAAAGGGACCTTCACCTACTTCTCTGTGGTGCCGCGCCTCTCCTCTCCCTACCTCTTTCTAAAGGGCTTTCAAAGAAGACTCCTTCTCTGTCTGGATGGGCTGCAATGTCGTTTCAGACCCTACCATGTGGTCGGCTCTAAGAAGTCTTCTGCTGGACCCTGACATCCGGTACTGGAACCCGAGGGGTGTCGGTGATGCTGCCCCATGAGCGCCTCCATTGCCGCCGCTCTCTCCTCATCTGACCCCAGACCTCCGTCCTTCCCTGGTGAGTCCCTGGGGTCTCCTAGGACATTCTGTCTGTCTGTGCCAGGAATCTTAGTGCTAAGTCACGGGGCCCACGGGGCCTGGGTGTGTTCCTTCACGCAGGCTTGCTGAGTATAGAGACACCTGTTCCCAGGCTCCATCTACTGCTGGTGGCCTGGCTGCACTTCAGGAAGGTCTCACCCTTGCGGCCTTTCCTCTAAATCAGTGTTTCTCAACCTGTGGGTCGCGACCCCAGCCCTTTCACAGGGGTTGCCTAAGATCATTAGAAAGCACAGATGTTTACATTATGATTCATAATAGTAGCAAATTACAGTTATGAAGTAGCAATGGAAATAATTTTATGGTCGGGGTCACCACAGCATGAGAAACTGTATTAAAGGGTCGCAGCGTTAGGAAGGATGAGAACCACTGCTCTAGACCGTCTTGACCAGATTTTGTGATGGTATCACTCAGTCTCATCTGCCTAAGGACTCACCTCTCAGCTGCTTTCTGCAAAACTTCTACACACTTCAGCAGCCCTGGGAGAGATATATTAAAATTTATTAAACCTGAAATCCTGATTTCTTTAGCAACACTGACCACAGCACAAGTAGCCTGAAAACAGCTTCTTTGATTTGCCTAGGTTCCTTCACACTGTGCAAAGTAAGTGGCCCGAGACCCTTGAGCATTCTTCCTCCTCCATAACTGACCCTCTGTCTCCCTAGGACCACATTCCAAATCATAAAAGGATCCCATCCGCTCTTAGGGACACAACTCTCTTTCCTGTTCTGTAGGGCTTTTCCCACTGCGTCTCTGTTCACAGCCACTGCTTTTATTGAAACACTCACAGCAAATATGACCTGAAGAATTGTTTCATTCCCATGCCTGGAGATTTTCCACCGCGACAGAGGGTGAGTGCCGGGGTATAGGAAGGGGTGTGTGTGTGTGTGTGTGTGTGTGTGTGTTCACACAGGGGACGGACTTGTAGCTTCACCAGACAGGTTCCTGGGCCTGGCTGTAGGGGTTTCCCTCCTTAGAGGCCCTGCCGGAACATTTTTGCATATTCAGATTCTAACTTTATTAATTCATATCTTGCTTCTTTGTAGTTTCATGGTGAGTAAACTTTGCACTCACCCCTGGTGAGTAACTTTTCCCCCAACCCATTCATCATTTTTAGTTTTATTGTGCCAAGCTGCTCATGTAGGAGAGGGCATGGTTCATCAGTGTTTAATGTCAAAGGCACAGACACCTGATTGACTAAGGGTTAGGATAATCTAGAGTCATGGATGCTGCCGACCTGTTACTGCACTTGTGTGTCTATAAGTAGATGTTCAGAAGTGGCTGCTTTTAAATTATCTAATAACATCTGGATAAGGAAGCTCAAATCCTCTGCTAAATTTGAAAAGTTCTGGCTTCAGCACATTCCTCCTAATCTGACTTATTTTTTTGAGGATCTCAGAAACATGGGCTTATTAACCGTGGCTTTGGGTTAGTGAATGGTTTAAACTAAACAAACACTGCTTACAGAAGTGCTGTGTGAACACACCGCAAACAAATAAACAAAGGAAAACCCCACAGTGGCCGTTTGGCATGCCAGTTAAGTCATTTCTAAGGAATGCATAGTGGAAAATGTCTGCAGCATTTAGACACAGAAGCAATGTAGAGGACCACACCCCTTTCAGATGAAGAAACCAACTCCAAAAGGTGTTGGCGTTTGTCCAAAGTCACCAATACCATCCCACTGGTATAAACCAAGACAAAATAATCAACAGGAAATACCAGTAGTTCTAATGTGACTTTCAACGTCAATGTACCAGTCTTGGCTCCCATTAGAATATAGTTATTTTTTCCACACTAGTATTCTAAAAACCAAGTTTCCATATATAATATATTTATATTATGTAATTTGTATATATAAATTAAAATACAAGGAGGTGTTGGGCTGTTGCTCCCCGACAGGGTGCCAAGTTCACCTCTTTCCCTAAGGACTGATGGGATGAAGAGGACTCTCCCGGCTCGCCTCTTGGCCAGCTCCACACTGGCTTCCACAGTCTTTGGTTAGTGAGACCCGTCAGCTCTCACTGCTGTGCCGCGCCCACTGTTCAGGAACCTCTGGCAGAGGCTCTGGGCTCTTCACCAGCATCTGGTCTCCTTTCATTCACTGTCCTCCACTGGAGTAAAGCTTCCCCCTCAGGGCCAGGTTTCCTTGCCTTTGGAGATGCAAGGGATGATTCGCCTCACTCCAGACAGGCTGCCTTTCTCAGGTGCCCCAGCATCAGTCAGTCTCTCCTACCCCAGAAACCCCTTTCCCGCTTTGCTACACACACAAGGAACCTGTCCCACCACACTTTTTCAGGCTCTGCTTTGTGCCGCCCTTGTCTGTGTTTTCCAGGGGCCGTTTTATTTCTTCTGTGGACTAGAACAGTTTCTGTCCTGATGGTGTCTTGCAGCATCTCTGACTTGAGTCATATCCCAGAGGTGTGTTTAAAATACTAGCAGCAGGTGGTGGGGGGAGGGGGGCAGGAAGAGGGAGAAGAGGAGGATCTGTTTTTGGTATGTAAAATGAATAAAAAATTTCTTAATAATAAAAAAGAAAATAAATAAAATAAGGTATTAGCAGGTATTTTCTTCCCACTGAAAAAGCTTCAGAAGGCGACGCCCTCCTTCCCTCCGAGTCTCAGTGCACAGGATGGAGTTCCCCTTTGTCCTGACCTTCATGGTCTTTATCCACATGTTTGAGGGCCAACTCTGTTAGTTCATGTATCGTGTTTACTTATCTGTGATGAAAATACAGTTCCCTGGGTTTCTGTTCTGTTTTTCCTTGGTCAGGGTTAGAATGTCTAGTGTCATAAAATGTTTCCATCAACTGTTACGTTTAGTTTGCTCTGTGTATGTGATCATGGATGCACGGGTGCACATGTGCATTCATGTGGAGGCCAGACAACACCCTTGGTTGTCCGTCCTTAGGTACAGTCCACCTTCTTTTGGAGACAGAGTCTCTCGCTGGCCTGGAACTCAGGAGTAGACAAGGCCGGCCGGTCAGCGAGTCCCTGGGATCTGCCTTTGTCTCTGTGCCTCCCCAGTGCTGGGACCAAAAATGCATGCCACCTCACTGAGCTTTATCTTCATTGGCTTCTGGGCCTTGAACTCAGGTCCACATGCTTGCAAAGAAGACCCTTTACCCCCCAGCCTCTGCTCCCGCCTTGTCTTCTGGTTTGGGTTTTGTTTTGCTTGTGGTTTCTGGTTTCAACGTTTTACTCAACCCCCAAGATTAAAGATGTGTTTTTAATGCTCTTCATGTTTTACTTTTGAGTTTCAGATCTTTAATCTTCTCTGGATTTGGAATGGAGGGTATGATGTAAAGAAACAGTTTAACTTAAAAGCATGGTCCCATCATTAACCACAAGTCACCAGTCACAAGTGTTCAGAACCTCTCCCTCTCGGTGGCTGGAGACAGCATTCCATTTCTAGATCTGACACACTTGGTTATATTCCTTATCATTTTTATTTTTTGCCTTCTCTGCAGTTACTTCTTTTTCTTTGCAAATGTATCGTGCCTCGGCCTTCTGTTTCTTCTGATTCAGAATCAGCTCATCCAGGGCATTAAAAATCCTTCGATATCCTTCATTTCTGTTGCACTGAGCATCACGATTGTTCTCAGCATAACTGGTCACTGGAGACAGAGGTGGGACTTTCTCCCACGCCTGCCTTGGCCAGGAGGGGAGCCCTACAAGTCCCCTCTGGCTCTGGCCCTGCCCTGGGTTTCAGGCAGACACACTCAGGTCATCAGAACTGTTTGCAGGTTAACCATTTCCGTTGTCCTCTCAAGTTAACTGGTGCTATTGTCTCTTGCTGGGGATACACTGAGTAGACTTCTCAGCGACCCTCCTTCCCTGATCAAACGTTCTTTATGTGACCACCATGTACGCTCCTTCAACAAGTCAGTATCCAAAAGGCTTTTGAAATTGTTTTTGTCTGGGGTAAATTTCTGTCTGCTACCCACCCCCCAAACATTCTATTTCTTCATAAACTCAGGAATTAGGGTGAAGTAAGTTCTGTTTTCCCCCTTTTTCTCCTCAGCCTTCCTCTCTCTACACTTACCCTTCATCCTCAGTGACTTTCAACCCTTACTTGTTCTGTTTTGTTTAAGACAGATTCTCACAGTGTTGCCCAGGCTAGCCCCAACTCCAAATCTGAAATAATTCTACCTCAGCCTCCCTAGTAGCTGGGACTGAATGCACACCAAGGCCCTGACTCAATCCTTACATGTGAACAACCCCTCCTAATTATAAATATAATTCTACACCAGCACTTGGGCTTAATTAGCATGTTGTGTCCTCCTAAAGGCAGTTTTCATTTCTCCTCCACCTCAGCCTCAAAGCCGTCCCCCCCCTTAGTCATCTGCGCTTTGGCCCCGCCCTCCACACAGCTGTGTGTTCTCACTGTTGTTTCACACACTGGCTTTTCTTCCCAGCTGAACTAGTGTCTCTGTTCCGATATGGCATGCTGGCTTGCTTGGAATCTGTCTTTCCTGAAGACAAACAGCTAAAATAACTTTTTCAGGAAATATCTGAAGATTCTTCCAGGCTCCGTGTAACCAAAACTTTGGTTGACCCTGAACAACAAGTACAACTTGGTCTTTTTGATTTGTTCTTATTGTTGTTTATGTGGCACAGGGCACGCATGGACCTCAGCAAGTGTGGAGGGCAGAGGATAATTTTCTGGGCTCAGTTCTCTCCACTATGGAACCTGGGACTTGAACTCACATTGTCAGGCTTTTGCAAATACTTTTACCTGCTACATCTCCCTGTCTCCTCAGTGTGTGGTTAGAAACCAGGGTCCCTCCTGAGAAACTGTGTGCCAGTGTGACCTTTGTCCTGCTGGAAGCAGCCTGCTGTTCGTTTCTTTCTGGAAGCTTCTCTAGGGTTGCCCTTCTATTCTTGAAAGACTGAATGTTCACATTAGTGCATAAGTGAATGTCATGTTACCATGGGGACCTTGGAGGTTTGAACTTGGTCTCTGTCCCTTATCCAGCAGCCCCCTCCTTGAATCAAGTTTCTCCCTCTTGTTTCTGGGTTAGCAGACAGTTATCTCCTTTATATCCAGAGGGCATTTCCTGGTACATTTTGCTTGCATATAGAAACTCTCACAAATGGTGCATAACTCCACAGGTGTTTAATTTTCCCCTCACATAAAGAGACACCAGAAGCAGATCTTGGGCTGTGGTAGTCACTCTAGAGTGACAAGAGGAAGCCTGATTCTCTTCCTATTGCACGTTCCTTGGGTGTGGCTTCCATCCTTACCTCATGATCCAAAACGGCTGCTGGAGTTCCACCCATCACTTCTGAGATATAGGTTAGAGAAAGAAAGAAAAGAAGAAGGGAAAATAAATCAGACCTCTTCCCTCGCAAGTCCGTGTCTTTTAAGTGGCCTTTGGGAAAGATGCATCTACGGCTCCACTCACATCTCCCTGGACAGCATTTAGTTTTGAGACCATGCCTAGTGTCGGGAGAGAGTGAGGACATTGTCTTTTATTCTGTGCAAACTGAGACAAGAAGGCAAGGCACAGCTGGGCAGCTGGCACATGGGCACATGTGTTCCTGACCTCTGCCTCTGCTTGGTTTCTTTCTCAGAGCTTCCATGGTGCTGCAGACCGTGTCCCCTGCCTGTCCATGTCCTCACCTTCGCACATCCTCCCCAGTCAGGTGCTTGTCTGTGGGCTCCCTTCTGTGACTGACCCATTACTGCATGATTTTCCAAACCCCTGGGTTCTGTCTTCAGACATCTTGTTTTGACAACAGCAGTCTGTTTAAATGGCTCTCGGCTCTGCAGTAACCAAGGATGCAGGCTCAGAACTTCAACTTTTCCTGTCCTTGGGTTCTGTCTGGTAATAAAAGTATGTCAGAGCAGTCTGTGTTGGAGCAGACACAGGACACGTCCACCACCACCAATCAGGAAATTCAACCTCCCAGGGAAGCACAGTCGAGTGGGAGAGACCTAAGCTACACCTTGGCTCAGTTCCAGCCTGTCTCTCACAGCTGTGACATCATGGTCCTGTCACTCAACATCCCTGTACTGTTTCCTGTCTGTAAGGACTGTAACAGCTGCCTTCATCCCAATGTGTTAATTTTTGCAAAGCTCTCTGCCCACTCCCTGGCTGATGGTGGGCATTGAACCTCGGTGCTAGTGTGGATTCTCTGTGTGTATTTAAATACTCTTCTCCTATTCTTCCATGACACAGCTGTATTGTCGTTTCAGTCAATGATGAAAACTTGTTCTTAATGGTTTAAAGTGTTTGGAACTGCGTACCCGTGTCCCCCAAAACTCTTCTTTTGAAACTGCATCCCAAATGAGAGAATGCCAGAGATGGGGCTTTTGGAGAGTGAAGGGGTCTCCGGATCAGAGCCCTTTGAGGGGATCAGTGCCCTTATCTTACACATCCCAGAAAACTCCCTTGATGTTTCCACTATGGTGGTAGCAGTGAGAAGCCATGAGGAAGAGGTCTCATCAGACCTCAAACCTGCGTGTGCCTTGCCCTTGGCCTCGCCACTTTCCAGAACTTCAAGAAATAAATGTCTGTGGTTTTTATGAAATGTTCCGTCAGTGATGTTCTGTGACAGAAATCCTCCCAGATTAAGACTTTGGGGTATCTTTGTAGGGGTTTTTTTTTTCCATGTTGTCCTTTGCTAGGTGACTCTGCTGACTTATAAGAGGCAGGGGGTTGGGCTTCCAAATACCTCAATCACTCTTTGTCTCAGAATCCTTTGATTCCTTTAAGCTTAGACAACTCAAGGGTGCAGGCCTCAATGGTTTGATGTGACTGCATCCTTTGTCTGTAATTTCTTAATTAGCCTCACGTTTGGGGAGTGGTGTGGGATAGAGGTTTGGGATTTGTGTGTGTGCCGCTATTATGTGTCAGTCATGTTATCATTTTCAAAGGGAATATTCCATCATTTTACATTGTTTACTGATTCCTCTTTCATTTATGTAGAGCCTTCTGGGGTAAAATAATACTTGTTCCAGTCAAGGTGTGCACTGACTAGATAGGTAGATGATTGCTAGGTAAGAGATAGGTGAGATAGATAAGGCAAGATAATTGATAGATAGATAGATAGACAGATAGATAGATAGATAGATAAGACAGACAGATAGATAAATTGATAGAGATGGAGAGGTAGAGATATGAATACATAGATTGGTGGATGGATGGATAGATAGATAAATAAATGGATAGATAGATAGATGATTGTGTTTTGCTACATGGCCATGGCATTACTTGTCTGCTTGCATCTTGTTCCTCCTTAGGCAGGGGCTAGGTGCTTCTTTCTACTCTCCCTTCTCTCTTTATCTCAGCTTGAATTTCCTGCCTGCCTCTAAGTTGCCTAGTCATGGGCCAAAACAGCTTTATTTATTAGCCAATGGGAGCAACACTTATTCACAGCCTACAGAAAGACGTCCCACATCACTCCTCCTTTTCTATCTAATCAAAATGGAAGGTTTTAATTTTAACATAGCAAAATTACATATAATAGACTAGTTATCAAGCAGGAATTATTGTTACAATATGTAGTCGATTTGTATTTGGTAAAATTAAAGAAAATATTTTACCATCCTATATTTGTGAGTCTAAGGTTTCATATCTTACTTATCTTTTATCATAACCAAGGAAAATTATAACTATTTAGTCTTCAACTACATCAAAGACCCTAGAAGGATATAATATTACCTAAGTAAATAGGAAGTGCATTGTATGCAACTTCTGAAATTCTAGAATGACAGAGACAGCTGGCTGCCTGGGCAGTCATCCAAAGTTCCTCTGTAACATTGGGGCATCCATCTTCAGTCAATAGGTCTATAGTCTCTCAGTCACTTCTCCCTGTGTCCTGCAGAATATCTGGCAGTCTCTTCTGCAAAGCAGCAACCTGAAGGATCATCTTGCCTTGTTTTGGCAAAATTTAGTGGTCATTTTTTCATGGGTCCTGCATGCCCAGTCTATATGACATACTGTCAAGCAGTCCAGACAGAGCGGTTCTTTGCCCAGCAGGCAATTTTGTGCCAAGAAAGAAAATAAGTGTCTTCGATGCCCATCTTCCTCTTTGAAATAAATTGGTGCTGCCAGGAGCAGACGTGTCTCACTGTCCAGAAAGTCTAAGTTTTTAAAACATTTTAAATGCCGTATTCTGTAAGTTTTTGAAGTGTTTGAAGACTACCTACCTAATTGAAAAAACTAAAACCTAAAAAACTTAACTAGCATGACAATAATAAGTTTTATCCTAGATGACAATTAATTTTTCTTTCTTTCTTTCTTCATTTTTTTTCAAGACAGGGTTTCTCTGTGTAGTTTTGGTACCTGTCCTGGATCTCGCTCTGTAGACCAGGCTGGCCTTGAACTCACAGAGATCTGCCTAGCTCTGCCTCCCAAGTGCTGGGATTAAAGGCATGTACCAATGATACCCAGCTAATCTGTATTTCTTAATTATATATTATAATTTTAAATGAGCTGCATAAATATACTTTAAACAAGAGTAGAAATATATATATACAGTATAAGAAAATTAAATTTGTAATTAACTAAAATCTATAGCAATATAAAACATTTTAAACAAGTTGTTGCTCTTTAAAAGTAGATTTAATAATCTACCCTTTCATCCTATCATATTTATAATAGCCCCTTTCCTTCTTTAGAAAGAGATTGCATTTATAATCAACCTCCTTTAAATAAAAATAAGCATTTATAAGCAATATTTGGGGAATTTAGGCATAGCTTTTTTTTTTTTTTTTTTTTTTTTACTACTTCCTGATGATTGGGGATGATGGTAATCTTATAGGGATCCTGAGAAAATTAGGAATTGCAGTTAAATCTTGGCTGTAGTAGTCTGTGAGGATGGATTGTCTCAGCCAGTTGCTTTGAAGCTGATTTTGGATGTTGGATCATCTGGGCTGTTGTGTCATTAGAGACCTTTCAGGAGGTCTTGGCTGGTCAAACCGTATTAGCCTGGAAGAAATTCACAGGTTCTCATCTTCTGTGGAAACAAATGCAGAACATCTTTTCCAAATCAATGAATCCTCAGACACAAGTTTTGAAATCAAGCTACCTTTAAAATATATATATTGGGCTGGGCGGTGGTGGCGCATGTCTTTAATCCCAGCACTTGGTGGGCAGAGGCAGGTGGATCTCTGTGAGTTCAAGGCCAGCCTGGGCTACAGAGTGAGTTCCAGGAAAGGAGCAAAGCTACACAGAGAAACCTTGTCTAGAAAAAAACCAATATATATATTTAACTCAGTAGTCTTTACAATCAAATGTCTTTCTGCAGTTAAAAATCAGAAAGACAATATAATCTAGTCTCTCTATGTGATTTTCATCTTTATGTGGCTTGTTATATTACTTTTATTGTCTCTTTAAAGACTTTATTTTTTAAAACTATTTCTTTATATAACTGTCTAGTCTCCTTTTCCTCTCTCTTTCAAGCCCAAGTACATTTTTACATTTAATGTAAACTATTTAGAGGTTTATTGCTTCTGAATCTGTCTTCTGTGTATCTTTAACCTTTTTCTGATCATTGCAAACAGAAGTGTGGCTAAGATCGAAGCTGCAGCCTGGCTGCTGACTCCGCCCACTTCAGCTTCCCAACATGATGGAGGTACCCAGGAGAGTCACATTTACCCCGCCAACTCTGGGGTCCATGCTGCCACCAGGTAGCGTGCAGCTGGTCCATAAACCCTTTTTGTCTGTATGAGTAAAAGCTAAATCCGCCATGTAGCGTGCTGCGCAGCTTGGAGATAGCTCTGTGTACCAGTGTGGGAATCCCCTGTGCTGTGCTCCATCCCAAATGCTGCAGCGACTCTGTACCATGACCCACATGAGAGACACAAGTTGGAAGCTGTTTTGAGCTCTGTTATTGTGTGTTTAGAAGCCCTTTTTGAACTCTTTTAGGCTTTATAGGAATTCGAGAGCCCCACATTGGGCACCAAATGTAGTGGTACGTTTCTCCAGTCATGAGTGGCCCTGAAGTCCCACCTGACCGGCCCCCCCCCCCCCCCGGATCCTGCAGCCACTTATAAAATAATCACTCAGAGGCGTAATATAATTTGCAAACTATATGACCTATGGCAGGCTTCTTACTAGCTAGCCCTTTCGTCTTAAATTAACCCATTTCTGTTCATCTATGTTTTGCCATGTGGCCACGTGGTGTTACCGGTCTGCTGGTACCTTGCTGCTCCTTGGGCAGTGGCTAGGCATCTCTCTCTACTCCCCTTTCTTCTCTCTGTAGCTCTCCTTGGATTTCCCACCTGCCTCTAAGTTGCCTTGCCATAGGCCAAAACAGCTTTATTTATTAACCAATGGGAGCAACACATCTTCACAGCACACAGAAAGACATCCCACAGCAGATGATAGAGATAAATAGACGATATATGGACAGATAGATGATAGATCTATAAATAGACAGATAGATGATACATGAATGTGTAGACAGACACAGATACATTTTTACATATTCATGGATGGAAAGAAAAATGGACAGGTGTGTACATATATAGATGGAAGGATGGGTAGATAGATGGGTAATTTATCGATGCAAAGGTAGACAGATGCATTGATAGACAGGTGATAGATGGACAGACAGGTGTGAGTGCTCTGTGTGCCTTGACTGAAGTTTCCAGTGGCCTTATAGGAGAAGGGGCCACACAGCAACTGCTCTGCTCCTCTGGTACTTCCCAGATGAACCAGAGAAAATGAGGAAATCCCCAGGCTTCAGAGAAAGGGGAACTGGGAAGGAGAGGCGCCTGAGGGAGGACAGATGGTAAATGGAGCAGAGGCGGGGGGAGCACCAGTCTCTGCATGTGGTAGAGAAGGGGCGGGTGTGTGTGTGTGTGTGTGTGTGTGTGTGTGTGTGTCTATGTCTGTGTGTGTCTGTGTGTGTGTGTCTGTGTGTGTGTGTGTGTGTGTGTGTGTGTGTGTGTGTGTGTGTGTGCAGAGACAGAGACAAGGCAGCCATCAGACCTGGCTCCCTCAGAGGTGTGGGTCTCAGCTCCTCTGTGGGCCTGGTTCAAGAGAAACAGCCTCATTTCCATCTCAGGGCGCTGCCCCATGGTCTGCGGGACATGCTGCCTCTGAAGCCAACAGCCCCACCTCTCCCATGGTCATGCTTTAGGCCAACGAGGCTTAAGGGAAGGGAACAGTCCTGGGCACCACACATCAGGACCTATTGTTTGGGTTCTGGCCATTGGCATCATCCCTGTCCTGGGCAGCTCTCAGCCTACACACCCTTCTGCAGTCTCAGAGGATGCAGTCTGTGTGTAAAGAATCATAAGACCTGTAACATGAGTGTGGTCCAACCCCCAGGCAGGCAGCGACACAGCACCCCAGAACAATGAGGACACCACCCTGCCCATAGCTACAGTCCACTGTGCAGCCACCTAAAGTCCCAGAATGGACCAGCAGATGGCACTGACCTGGGGGCTGCTCTACATGGCCCTGGTGGCTCTCTGCTGGGGACATGGTGTGACAGAGGCACAAGGTAAGTCTGAAGGCTCCTTCCCTTTCCATCCCTCTTTTTAGCTGAGTCTGGAAGGAGCCACGCCCACCATATCCCCCAAGCTCCCAAACCCCAGGAGCTCAGCCACTGTAACCATCTCTGTCTTCCTCTGTCTCCTTTGTCTCCTTTTCCTCCCTCAGGACTCCCCTGGGTCCTTCTCTTCCCTGTTCTCCAGCTTCCTGCTCATCCTTGTCCTGGAGCATTGGCCCTGGAGCATCCAGTCCAATGGTGTCCCTCTGTACACATATGGCTCAGTCCAACCTCCAAAGTCCTGACCTCCAATGAGCCAGCATCTTCTCTGCCCCTCCCCCAGACACTCTGTTCCTCTGAGGGTTTCAGGATCTCCTAACCCTTGTTTTTGGTGACTCTGACCTAAAGCCTTCTCCCCACAATATCTCTAGCTCTCCTCTCCTCAGAGGCCTTATGGGACACTTTAGAGGCTCCCGAGGCTGGAAGACTGTCCTCAGTGCCACTTAGAAGTCCTCCATGGCAGTGTGGGAGCCACATCCCCTTTCCCAAGCCCAGGTTCAGAGAACAAATCAGCAGATCTGGACCCTGGAGAGGGAGAGGCTGCTACATCTCAAGGTCTCTGTGTGTGTCCTTCCAAGTACACCTCAGAACAGGACAGGCCAGAGCAATGCTCCAGTGAGGGCCTGTGCAGCCAGGACCTGCAGTCACATCTGAGAATCCATTGGACACTCACGTTCTCTGCAAAACAGGAGAGTCCCCAACACAGCCCCACCAGGTTCAGGGCCCTCCATCTATCTGGTCACCAGGGTGGGCCTCAGCAGGAAGCTGGAGATGCTGGTGCTTAAAAGAGTTGTGGGAACCCAGGCTTCACGGTGCATGGCTTTAATTGCAGCACCCAGGAGACACAGGCAGGAGGATCTCTGTGAGTTCCAGGACAGCCTGGTCTACATGGCAAGTTTCAGTACAGCCAGGGTGACACAGTAAGACCCTGTCTCAAAAAAAAAAAAAACAAGAACAAAAATGAGCAAACAAAACCAGGGGACAGGGAGCACCTGGAGGGAGGTGGTGACTGTCCTGCTTCTTCTCTCCTCAGAGACTGTCCCTCTGCAGACTCTGCAATGCTACAATGACTACACCAGCCGCATCATCTGCAGCTGGGCCGACATGGAGGACACCCAGGGCCTCATGAACGTGACCCTCTTTCGCAAGCTAGAAAAGTGAGTACCACTGTGTCCACTGGGATTACAACACAGGGACCATGCTGTCACCAACCCCCTCCACCCCGGCATCACCAATGATGTGCAGCCACCATCCCTGGTCACCTTCCTCTGTGCTGCACCCCAGCCCCTGCAGTGGCCGCAGCAGTCTCCTGCCCTGAGCATCCTGTCCCTCTCTCCCCTGCTCCTTACACAGCCTCCTCTCAAGAGCTCACACTCCCTCACGTCTTCCCAGGATTTCTTGCCTGGACGCACTCCCCCAGGATTTGGCTATCTCCAAGGGAACCAAACTGCACCTGTCACTCAGAAATACCCCAAGTCAAATGGCCCAGCCTGGGCCCTCATCTACCAACCCACCCAGGATGGCCTCCTTGTAGTTCACCTTCACGTGACTCAAAGCCGCCACACTCACCAAGGTCCTTGGGCGTCTCTGACAGCTCCTTCTGGTCTTTGCTTCCCTTTTCTCCTCTGTCCACTGCAGAGTGTGAGATCTCTAAATACGGCCCTGGCTTCATATCTATATGCAGTCTTTGGAGAGCCCACCATGGGCCATGAGCAGAGACGCTCAGATGAGGACCCACCATTTCTAGTCCAACACCATAAGCCAAATTCTGCCCTTGACTCTGACTCCACGCCTCCCTTTGTTAACTGGGAAGGGTGGTAGCTTGACTCATGACCGGGAGGGCTGGTTGAAAATGGCTTCTACCTCCTTTCCTGCCTCTCAGTGAACACTACTACGTTTGTCCCCCAGCGAGATGCAGTCTGAGTAATGCAGACACCATCACCATCCAAACTACTTACAATCACCAGGACGGCACCATCTCCCCACTCCATCACCCCAAGTCTTTCCTCAGCCCCTTACTCAGTGAAATCCTTTGAATCCTGCACCAAAACAAGTCCCCCCTTTCCTTCACTTATGTCCCGACATGCTTGTTATTAACACACACACAATGAAAGCCTCGTGCCTTGTGACAGGACTCAGGACTGTTTTGCTTGTGGCAGGAAAGCCAACACTCAGGACAAGTGGTTAGGGCCAGGGAAAGACTGATTGCCAAGTGTACAAACCAAACAAGATTCCAGGGACAGAGTTGGCAGAGACCACTGTGTGTTGGTGTCAAAGTGTAGGACTTCTGGAGGGACTTGGGGAGAGGGTCCCTTTGGTCTCAGGTGGCTTTGATACAGTTACCAAGTGGTCATGAGGTTCAGTGTGATCGGGGTTTCGGACACACGTGCTGCAATTATATGAAGGAAGGTCATTGAGTCATGGATGTCCTGGGCACTGCACATCTAGAGAGATATTATTAATCTGTCATGTTGTTGGGTTTTTTGTTGGTTTGTTTTTGATTTTGTAATTAGGCTCTGAGGTACCAGGGAGGACCTTTCTCTGAAGGTCTGAACCCCTAACAGCAGTGCAGAAGCATGCTTATTGATTGTTACACAAACGTTGTTTATGGTTAAAACAAGCCCTCATACCAAAGCCCCAATCTAATCTATGTTTCATGAAAGAAAACATCACTCCCCTGCAGTTTTAGTCCTAATGTGCACTTTTTGCAGTACTCAATAATAGATGTCCTAGGTGTGCCAGACAGTCTTGTGACTGAAGTCACTCGAAGGCTGTAAAGCTCTTTCAGAAAAACAGCTCTCTACACAACAGACAACCATCACTGTTCTCTACTTCTTCAAGGTCTATGGACTTCTAGAAAACAAATCCTTCATTTGAATGTTTACACTAGATACAGTGACTCTGCTAGATTTCTTGCTACTACTAATCCACACATTTTCTCCTGCGATTTATGAGCTTGTCTCTTTATTTTCTCAGGGATTGTTAACCTTGCAGTTGAAGATACAGAAAGGGGAAGAGAGCAGAACTTCAGCTAGAGAATGACCTTGACCTGTTTTTATGGCCTTGGTTGGAGGTCCTGTCTAGAGCTAAGCTCATGGTAGACCAAGGATAACAAACTGCTTTGCCCTGTGGCACCCCAAAATAGCCATTTTCAAAGTCAACTAAAAGCCTTTGAAGCCAGGGGCTTTTCAGGCTCCCCCTGAGTTGCACTCAGGTTTTAGTGAGCATTGCCTGAACCAGGTCATTAACCTAGACTGCACGCACACTCCTCTCAGTGAATTCTGGTTACAGGCCTGGTGGCAGCCCCAGGGACTCTGCACTTGCTGCAGTCAGCCCGATGCAGAACCTGCCTGCTTTTCCCCAAGTCACTGGGGATTCTGTCCATATGACACATGCAGTGAGTCCAACTGTTCTTATAGCCAAATCTAGTCTCCTCACCCTGGCCTTTTTATCATATTCAACATTTTCTAATAACACATGTTACTTGGTGGTTTAATGTGTAGCTGTTCCCATCAGGGTGCTCACTGAGTGGGCTGGTATATGTGTATGTGTGTCTATGGCTATGTCTGTGTGTGTGAGTGTGTTGGTGTGTGTGTATGGGTGTCTCTTTGTGCGTGTGTGTGTGTGTGTGTGTGTGTGTGTGTGTCTGTGTGTGTATGTTTCTCTGTGTCTCTGTATTTGTTTGTGTGTGTATCTGTGCATGTGTATATGTCTGTCTATGTGTGTGTGTGTGTGTCTGTGTATGTCTCTCTGTGTCTCTGTATTTGTTTGTGTGTGTATCTGTGCATGTGTATATGTCTGTCTATGTGTGTGTGTGTGTGTGTGTCTGTGTGTGTATGTCTCTGTGTGTATTTGTGTATCTATTTCTGTTTGTACATGTGTGTGTTTCTGTGCATGTTTGTATGTCTGTGTGTGTGTGTTTGTATGTCTGTCTTTGTGTGTGTATATGCTTGTATGTGTGTGTGTTGTTCACTGCCAGACATTGACCTTGGATAAAATCAGGCATGTAGTAGGAGCTAATGAATGTTCACTGACAGGAACTATCCAGTGTCCTGTGACCTCAGTGAAGACCTACTGTGGTCAGAGTGCCCGTCCCCCAACCGTTGTGTGCCCCGAAGATGTGTCATCCCCTACACACAGTTCATGAGCACTGATGAAGACTACTACTCATTCCAGCCGAATCGGGATGTGGGCATCCAGCTCGTGCTTCCACTGGCCCAGCATGGTGAGGAGCGTGGGTCCTGCCTGGGCAGTGGGTACAAGAGTGTGTAGGCTACCGGAGGTGGGCTAGAGTGAGTGTCTCCGGGATTTAGGGGCCATGCCCTGGGGCTAGAACAGATGTGAGATGAGGCCTCTGCCTGAGGGTCCCCCTGTCCCACCAGCTTCTGCCAACTCCCAAGTCCCCAAGCTGTTCTCTAGGAGGAGCCCTGCCTGTGACTCTGTAGGACTCTGCAGGTCAGGGAATGCTGTCTTACTTGTCCTGCCTCATGACTGTAACACCTTCCCCTATGACTGACAAGACCCACAGAAATCCCAAAGGACGACCGTGGATCAGGGATGGCCATGATAGGTCACGTTGCCAAGCCCTTCCATGCTTCTGACCCAGAGCCGGGCTCTCACCCTCTCTGTCCCCAAGGGTGAGCAGCGGTCCCCAGCACCCATGGCTACAGCATGGTCTTAGGGGACCATGATCATCCGGGAGGTTTGTGTGGGGACTGCAGCAGACTGGTCCCCAGCATTTCAGACTAAAGGAGAAAGTGAGGTTTGCATTGAACTCCAAACATCTGTCAGGCTCTTATGGGTCCTGTTTGCCTTTCAACCCTGCTGGCTTGAGTGGTGTGGTCAAGTGAGTGGTGTGGGGTCTGAGAGAGCCCCTCCTCCTGGGGGATCAAGCTTCAGACTGAAGGGTTGGAGACACACAGGAGCCAGCGGCCACAGGCAGGGCCAGGAAGGCAAAGTGCTCTGGCCATCAGGAAGGGCTTCCCAGGAGGAGCAGAGGAGCTTTGCCGCTGAGTCCTTGGTGTGGGAGGGGCACAGAGTCCAAAGCAATTCGAGGCCTGGAAACCACATGTGCAAAGGCTGATTACCGGGGCGGGGCTGGGGAGAGTGTGACATGCTGGAAAACCCGGCCACATTCATTGTATCCAAGAAGCCTCAGGGTGAAAAGTCTGGACAAAGGCAGGGAGAGCAAGAGATACAGGAGGCTGCATCTCAAGCCTTGATACAGGGAAGGGGGCAGAAATGAGGTAAACTTACCCTGGTGGGACAGGCAGGGACAGGAGTTACAATGATCCGTGGTGAGACAAGAAGAGGGACAAGGGGTTCTGTCTGGGGACAGGAGTCCAGGTGTCACCAGGGGAGAGGACACACTGAGCAATGACAACAGTAGGCATCAAGGGCTGTGTAGAGGGTGGGTGTCAGGAGAGGGAGCAGGGGAGGCTCACAGCGCCCTCTGCTGGAAGGAAGGCCCCAGTGCCCAGCCCAGCAGGAGGAGCCCCATTTCCTTGAGATTCAGGCCCTGGAAGGCAGGATTGCTGTCAAGTCTGGTCCCCAGGTTCAGTTCCAGGCCTGAAGCTCAGAGGAAGGGTCCTGAGGCTCTTTGTCCTGATCATCACCTGATGGGGGCAGCACTGAACCTGGGCCCAAGGGGCACCCAAAGGCCAGGCTGTCCTCAGGTCTCCCAGCATGCAACTCTCACAGACCCTCTGCTTCCTCCCCTGCAGTGCAGCCCCCGCCCCCCAAGGACCTCCACATCAGCCCCTCGGGGGACCACTTCCTGCTGAAGTGGAGTGTGACCCTTGGGGATGCCCAGGTCCCCTGGCTGGCACAAGAGGACATCCAGTTTGAGGTGACTTATAAGAGGCTTCAGGACTCCTGGGAGGTAGGACCCTCAGCCATCTGTGCCCAGCCTGGTGGGGTGGCCTAGCAGGCTGCTCCTTCAGCTCGCGTGTCTCCACAGGATGCCCCCAGCCTGCACACCAGAGACATGTGGGTCTCTCTGGAGCCGAAGCTGCTCCTACCCAGCAACATCTATGTGGCCAGGGTGCGCACTCGGCTGTCCCCAGGCTCAAGCTTGTCTGGAAGGCCCAGCACATGGAGCCCTGAGGTGCAGTGGGACTCCCAGCCAGGTAATGGGGCCTGTAGGAAGTGCTCCTCTTCAGAGCCCACACAGTGGAGACTTAGTCTGGACAAGAGGCTCCAGGAATGCCCTACCTGGTCATCAGCACCTCCCACCAGCCCTGTGTCCCCAGTGTCCCTATCTGGGCCACTCTGTCTCACAGACTGTGAGATCTATGGCCACACATGTGTTCTGTTCATGCCAGTGACAGTCAGGACAGCAGCAGCAGCAGCAGCATAGGTCCTGTGTGTTATCAAGGGCTGGGCTGGGTGTAGGGTCACCTACATCCCTGTGTTCACCCCAACACTCAATATTTAGAACTGGCCCCCTCTCTCAAGATGGGGCACAGGTACCATTGTCTTCTCAAGCTGGGGGCACACAGCGGGCGGGCTCAAAGCAGAGCAGGGCTGATGTCCACAGCCATCCTGCCCGTGAGTTCCCTAGTGTCCCAACCTAGGGCTTGTTTGAGGGTCAGTGACTGAAGGCGATGGATCCCCACAGGGGACAAGGCCCAGCCTCAGAACGTGCTGTGCTTCTTCGATGGCATCCAGTCCCTCAGCTGCTCCTGGGAGGTGTGGACCCAGATGACTGGCTCTGTGTCCTTTGGGCTCTTCTACAGCTCCAGCCCGGCGGCTCCGTGAGTGTCCCCTCTCCACTCTGCCCTGCTTCTCCTCACCCTCAGGGCTGGACCCCCCTGAGGTCTTAGCCCCATCTGATCCTCCCCTGACCCTGCTCTCAGCTCCACTGTACTTCCCCAGGGAGGAGGAGTGCTGGCCGCTGGTGAAGGAGTTTCAGGACAGCCTCCGCACCCGGTACCACTGCCGCCTAACCGTGCCCAGCCCCAGTCCACACAGCCAGTACACGGTCTCTGTTAAGCCGCGGAAGCAAGGGAAGTACATCAAGAGCTTTAGACACAGTGAGTTTGCCCTGCTCTGCATCGGTCCTGGGACAACAGGAGTCCATTGTGTCACCCCAGTAAACACGGGGATCTCTTGGGCATCTTTGTGTCTTTCAAAGTTTTGCAGACCTGTGACTCCCAGTGATAAGATGACTATTCTGGGATTAGGAAAGTGTCTCAGTAGGTAAGAGTGACTGATGGACAAGCATGAGAACTTGAGTTCAATCCCAGCACCCACATAAAATGTGAGTGTGCTCATATTGACATGGCAAGAGACAGGAGGATTGTTGGGGATTTCTGACTACCAACCCGGATCCAGGTTCAGGGAGAGGTCCTGTCTTAAGGGAAAGGTCACAGAGAAAGACCAGGAGACATCTTTCTATGGTTTCTGCATAAGTATGTATAGGTATCCATATCCACATGTAGCCATGTTCGAGAGAGAGAGAGAGAGAGAGAGAGAGAGAGAGAGAGAGAGACAGAGAGAGACAGAGAGAGACAGAGAGAGACAAAGAGAGACAGAGAGACAGAGACAGAGAGAGAGACAGAGAGACAGAGAGACAGAGACAGAGACAGAGACAGAGACAGAGTCAGAGACAGAGTCAGAGTCAGAGAATGACAGACACACAGAAAGAGTCAGAGAGAGAGGAAGAGGAAGCAGAGAACCACAGCCCACTCGTAACTCACACTCTGCTGCAGATCACACTTGTCACCCCTCAAGAGTCACCCTTGAAACCTGCCCCCTCCTTCCCCTCCACTTCCTCTCAGTACACACTTGTCCCGCCCCTGGACCCCCCTCCTGTAACCATCCTTTCTCCCTGAGCTTTCCAGACTCCTCCTCCAACTCAGGTTTCACTTCTCAAACTCTGCTCTAGGTTTTATTTTGTGCCAGGGAAGGAGTGTGTAGCAGCAGATGGCTTCCTTGCAGATCCTGTCACACCTTCCTGGCCCCTGGCAAGGCCCTGAAACAAGGGAGGCTTCCATCCAACCTGTAATGTGGGCCACCGTCCACAGCCAATCTGTTTGAAGGCTGAGTTCACATCCAGCCTTTTCTCTCTGTGTCCTCCCTCCTGGAAAAGGGACTCCTCTGATTCAAGAGAGTCCTTCCGTATGTTATGGTCCTCCACATCATTTTTGTACAAGCCCTCTGAGGTCATCAAGCTAGGAATCTTTTGTTTTGATGGGGAGAGAGAAGCTGGGAGTGACTGACTTCATTTGTTGCCCGCCTCTCTCAGAATGAACATCAGGGCTACATGAGAAAGCCTGAGTATGCGGTCATGCCTCAGCCTGAGGTCTGCTGGCCAGTTGGCCGGGCTGGCAACAAAGGTCCCCAACTTTAAGTTTGGCACAGTGTTGTGGGGAGATGGTCATCTGAGTATATCCCAAGGCCTAGTTCAGCTGGTGTGTGGGTTGGATGTGGGGAGCTTTTAGACTAGCAAGGACTTCCTAGCCCATCCTGGCTTCAGGCGACTCCCAGGGTCCCTGAAGCACTGGAGAGGAGTGGCTGACACAGTCCAGTGAAGACACAAGCTCTCTACTGCTCAGGTGTTATGTATACGCTCTGGGACTCAGTTTCCCCATGAAAAATGGGGAAGTTAGAGCACCTCACAGGGGAAAGGGGAGAGCAGAGCAAGGACGTTCCCACAAAGTGTGCTTGTTACCCAGGCCTGGAACAGTCCATACGCCTAGGGGAGGAGTTACTGCTCCCCACCTATGGACCACCTCACCACCGAGGCTCACCTCAGCTGCTGCCCCAGGGACCAGCTAGGGACACTATGATTCAGTAATGCTGGGTGTTAGTCTTAGTCACGTTTTTTATTGTTGTGAGAAGACATCATAGTGAAGGTAATTTACAGAAGGGAGAGTTTACTTTGAGATTATGGTTTCAGAGGGTCAGAGTTCATGATGCAGAACATGGGGAGTAGGTACAGAGCAGGAAGCTGGAGCTAAGAGCCCACATCTTTGTTGTTTTTATTCGGTTGGCTGTTTGGTTGGTTTTTCAGGACAGGTTTTCTCTGTAGAGCCCTAGCTATCCTAGAACTCACTCTGTAGACCAGGCTGGCCTCCACCTCACAGACATCTGCCTGCCTCTGCCTCTCAAGTGCTAGAACTAAAGGTATGCACCATCACACCCATATCTTGAACCACAAACCAGAGGCAGAGTACAAATCCAACAAGACCACACATCCTAATCCTTCCTAAAGAGGTTCACCTACTGGGACAAAGTATTCAAACCTATGAACCTATGGGGGTCATTCTGTTGGAAGAAGAACACCATAACATTCCCTGAAATTATCCCTCCTCCAGTCCAGATGCACCCTCCAGCCCTCAATATAACCAAGGATGGAGACAGCTACAACCTGCGGTGGGAAACTAAGAAAATGCCTTTCTCTCACATCAAGTACGAATTCCAGGTCCAGTACACAGATAACCCGGACAACTGGGAGGTGAGGTACCACACCCAGGGGAAAGGTAGGGACTGGGAAAAAGGAAAGAGAGGAGACCAAAGGGAGACCTATTTCCAGGAGCCTGGCCCCTGTGCCTTAGGACTCACAAGGTCAACGGGTGACAGTTTCTTTCCTTGATGACCAGTACTGCCCTTAAGTTTTGGGGAAAGAGACAATGTGGGGTAGAAGAGGTACCTGTGTGGAAAATTCTTTAACACTCTCTGCATTTAATTCCACTGTGATTGGGTTAATAATGAAGCTGACTGGACAATACCTGGACAGGTAGAGGCTGGGCGGGACTTGGTACACACCTGGAATAAGGTTTCAATGGTCCACCAGGCCTAGGTGTATTTCCTTCCAGACCTAGATCTGAGACAATGGTGTAGCTGTTCAGGGCAGGTCCTGGCACCTAGATGCAGAGTGAGACTCGACAGGTCCCAGCGCAGGACTATGTGACCAGGATCCTAACGTCAGAGAGGGAATGGGGTACTGAGGCCTGAGAGTGGGCCAGCAGAGTCAGGAGAAGGTTAACCCTGACACCACTGTCCTGCATCTCATGGTCTGGGACCTAGGAAACCAGGATGACGCTCCTGCATCAGACAGAATTTAGGCCAAGGCAGCACACCAGACAAACTGGGAGGTAGAGAGAGTCTGGGCTTGAGCCTGGGTGCAGCTGTTGGTGCTGGAAGAGGTGGCATCTGGGGCCACTACAGTGGTGGGTCACAGGAGGGTCTGTTGTGGGGTCCTGGACGGAGCCAGAACTTCAACATATCTGCCTCTGCAGGACAGCAAGACAGAGATCCTAGATCGTGCCCATAGCATGGCCCTGCCACAGCTGCAGCCCTCCACCACATACCGGGCCAGGGTGAGGGTCAAGCCCCTCCCCGACTACTATGGGATCTGGAGTCAGTGGAGCGAAGTGCAAACCTGGACCACTGACTGGGGTATGTCTCTCAGGCCACCACCACACTCCTGGGACAGCCCCACTGCACAGGGCAAGGGGCGCTCTAGACCATTCCACCCTGGCCCCCCTCTCCCTGTGTCTGGTCCTGGGTAACAGCACTTGTTATATAGTACACTCCAAGTGGGGGCGTGGGAGAGGAGAGGATCTGTCTCACTGTCCTTCCTCCTTTCATTCAGGGCTTAGGCCTCTATTTACAGGGCACTTGGCTTTATTAGACGTTGTGGCAGCCATGACTGGTCAGTCTGAGTTCCTAGTTACCATGGCTGCAAAGCTACACTAGCAACCTACACACACATTAGTGCCCAGGGATGGCAGGTGTGTGGGACCCATGGGTCCTGACCAATTATTTCCCTTCCCTTGACACATGCATTCAACACTCACTTTTCCCATGGTGATCACCAGGACACACACTATGCTAGGGAAGATCCAGGGAAGATGAAAGAGGACATGGGAGGTGGGAGGTGGGATAAAGCATCCACATAGTTGGCCTTGTGGCAGGGGGAGTCTCAGGGTGACAGTCAGTCAAGCAGAAGGAGGGCTGTAGACATGGTCCCAGATGACAGAGAGGGCACGTAGAGGGCCGAGGTCAAGGAGGACAGTGTGCTGTCAGAAGGGACCCTCTGTGGCCCACTTTCCATCTCCTCTGACCCTCCCTGTACCTGGAGGTCATGCTCCATGCTGCCTCCTTCAGGAAGTCTCCCCAGGTGCCAGGATCAGTCATTTCCTCTGGGTACTTGCTGATGCTGCTTAGGGCAGAACTTTCCCACACTGAGCACTGGGTTCAGACCCAGGGGTTCTTCCCAGGGTACTGGGCCTTCCTCACAGAGCACCTGGGGGACCAGAGTCCCTTAGCCTGCATCCTGAGCCTCCCAAATAACCCGCCTTCCTTTCTCCTGGAACAAGTGATGCCCATGTGGGGGACAGTCCTCAGCCTGATCTTCCTCATCCTCTTCCTGCTCCTGGCCCTCCGCTTTGGCTGTGTCTATGGGTGCAGGTGAGTGCAGTCTGTGACTGAGGAAGGTGGACACGGGGCTCCAGTGTCCAGCGATGACATAGCCCGACAGAGTAGCATCCCACCCTGCCACTCATGGCTTCAGTTTTCCCTGTATACATGGGCACAGGAGCAGCTGGCCTGGAGGTCCCTGACCTCTCATTCACACATCTTCCTGCTGTCTTCCAGGATGTACAGGAAGTGGAAGGAGAAAATCCCCAACCCCAGCAAGAGCCTCCTGTTCCAGGTAAGAAGGCAGACCCTGCTGAGGTCTCCCTGTCCATGGCTGTCACAGTGGAGAAGGGTGGGAGACCCGGGTGGCTGGACTAGCAGGAGGTGGGTCTCTGGAGCTCCTTGGGTACCCTAAAGAGCATGAGTTCCACAAATTGCCCTAGCACAGCCTGGAGCCACAGACACAACTGAGGCGTTCCCTTACAGAAGTAGGCTGGGGGTGGGTGGGCTGCTCTTTGTGGTAGGAAGGGGGCTGAGGGCCTCCAGGAAAGGACTTGAGCCTTGCACAAGATATCTCTGAGCTGCTGGGAGAGCCAGCTGCCTTCAGAGGGTCAGGTCCTGAGACAGGGGTGTCAAGGATGGAAGGACATGGTTGTCAGCTTCTCATGAGACAATGTTCATGGGTGGACACCAGTGCCTTGGGAGAAGAAGCTGTGGTGAAGAGTGTGAGATGTTCACTTCTGGAGCTTGAGATCTTATGGAGGTCATAACTCCTTGAGTGCCTCTTGCTTTTTGGGAGGCAGAGGTCTGAGCTGGGCCCCACCATGGGGACATTCTTCCAATGTCAACCACTATCAAAGACACAATACATACATGCTATCCTTCCCTGTCCCCTGAGGTGACACATTCACAAGCATAAATGCCCTCCCACTTCTAGGACAGAGGTAAAAGACTCTGGTCTACCAGCAACATGGCGGCATTTCCCACAAAGAACCTTAGTCCCCAGGGGCCACGGAGCAACCTTGTCGCTGAGCTACAGAGGTGAGTGGTTGGGTTCTGACCCTTGGGGAGCCTGAGGGAGGAAACACCTCCATTGTGCACATCAGGGTAGCCTGTGTGTCTCTGAAGAGTCTGTATTAGATGACTCCACCCACTGTAGCAAGGAGCACTCCAGATAGAGTTGAGGAAGCTCTTCCTGATTCCCAGGTTAGGGTGAGACAGACACGGGTCCATAGGCAGCATCCTGAAGTGGGAAACCTCTCCCTGCCAGGCTGTCTGTGTACGCCAAGCACTGCACTGGCCTTGTGGGTGGCAGAGACCCCATACCTACAGGAGTTCAGCCTGTGTGGGCAGAGCTAAACCTCTGTCAGGGTGAGTCAGCGGCCCTGTGGGTAGCAGGATGTAAGGCATGGATGGTATCCAAGCAAGGGTGAGCCCAGCCCTGAGGTTGTGAGCTGCAAGGGGCAGAAGATGAGGGCGAAACCTGGGATGGTGACGTCAACTGAGCCCTGGCACATGATCCTTTGGGACACTGAACAGATGCCTATGTTGTCTTCAGGGCCCCATCTCTACCATGCCTTGGTGCTCACTGTGAAGTCCAGAGGGGTTCAGGCCTTCTGGAGAGCCCCCACCTGCTCTGGGTATACATTAAATATCTAGGTTCCACATCTCTCATCTCTATCTCTATTGTCCCCACAGGATGTCATATGCACATTTGGGGGTCAATGAAGTGTCGCCACTCACCATAGAGAACCCCAACATTGTCCAAGATCCACCATCTGGGCTTGATTCAACTCCAGCCACCTCATCAGAACCCATGGATCAGCTTTCCAATGACCAGCGACACCCACCAACCTCTTCTGGCAGACCTGGGAACCAGACACCCAGCTTTGACTTCGATGGCCCCAACCTGGGACCTCCCCAAACCCACTCCCAGCCTGATCTCCCAGGCCCGTTGGTCACCCCCCAACTTGGTGGGAGCCTGAGGCCAGCACTGCCAGGCTCCCTGGAATACCTGTGCCTGCCTCCTGGGGGACAAGTACAGCTGGTCCCAATGTCCCAGGCCATGGGGCAGGGCCAGGCTGTGACTGTGGAGTGTGAGCCTAGCCTGGGGTCCACAGAGAACCCTTCCATGGAACTAATGGACAGCCCTTCACTTGAGCTGAGGTTGGAGGAACAGGAACCAAAGGACAACCCAGTGACTCTGCCCATGAGCTCTGGGGGCCCTGAGGACTCTGTGGTGGCCTCTGGCTATGTTAGTCCTGCAGATCTGGTGCTCACACTGCCCACAGGGCTCCTCTCTACCTCTCTGAACCCCTCTCTAGGGTCCCCCTCAGCTCAGGGCCCCAGTCTCTGTCTCAAGCTGCCTGGGGTCCCCCCTCTAAGCCCCGCTCTTCCACCCCCAGAGTTTGATGACTATGTGGATCTCCCTCCAAGCATGAGCCAGGCCCCCCAGTCCCCTCTGGACAGTTCTGTCCCTCCTGTGCCAAGCATTTCCACAGCGAGCCCAGCAGAGCCCAGGGAGGAGGTGGCCCCAGCCTCCCCTCACCCTGAAGGCCTCCTTGTTCTTCAGCAGGTGGGGGACTACTGCTTCCTCCCTGGCTTGGGCCCAGGCTCCCCCTCACCACATAACAAACCACCTTCTCCAGGCCTGTGTCCTGAGACTGTGGACCTAGACCAGGACCTGTCTGTCAAAAAGCTTCCCTACCAGCCCATGCCCCAGGTGCCAGCCATTCAGTTTTTCAAGTCCCTGAAGCATCAGGACTACCTGTCACTGCCCCCTTGGGACAGCAGCCAGCCTGGGAAAGTATGCTGAGTCCACCCCGCCCAACTGCACCAGCAGCCCTGCACCTCAGCCTGTGGACCTCAGTCTGACATCTCCACAGAACCCCAGAGGCTTCCTTGATGACATGCACAGTCTTCCCTGACCTTAGCCCTGACCTTCAGCAATACCCTCCACCCCCGTCTCTGGTTCCCTGGGTATTGTAGGATCATCCTTCCTTTCCTTCTGACTTGGAGCAGGGATGGGACTAGAGAGGCCTCTGAAGGAGAGCTCTGCATGGTCTGTTTAGGCTGTGGTCTTCTTGTCCCCCTCAAGCACCAATAACATGGCACAGTTCTGGTTCATGCATGAGTCGGAAGACTCAAGGGTATACTTTGAGGGTCAGACTTGGAAAAGCGGCAGGCTCAAGTCATTTCAAATTGGGCGTGGTCTTCTATGGCTATCTAAAGCTCCTGGGAGCCCTTGGGTCCTTTGAGAGGGGACTGGGGACCCTCTCATGTAGAGAAGTGGCTGATGGGCAATGCTGGCTAGTGACCACAGCTGTGGCCAGGCTGGAGTGATGAAAAACAATGGGGAAGCCTGGCCTCATGAACTCATGGTGTCAACTGCAGAAAAACCCGGGTGTGGATCCCTGCAAGGACAGGAACGTGGTGATCACACAGGACAGCACTTCCAAAGACTCAGTCTGGACATCCGGGCTGCTCTCCCTCCAGAATGCCTGGATACCTGTGGCTCCCACTGACCTCAGATGTGGGTTGCTGCAGGACTGTGGGACTTGGAAATGACTGCCTTCTTGACACTCTGGACACCATGGCATTACCTCAGTCCATTCTCACTTGCATTATTTTCATGTCAGGTGTGCACATGGCTTTTGTATATGTATCAGTTTTTTTGTTGTTGCTGGGCAGGATGGATTGGGGACGGATCCCATGAACGATTTCGTCCCTCAGAGTGTCATCTCCTCAGATGAGACTGGACAGCTCCTTCCATGTGGCCTTTAGTGGGGCACGCATGGCTCCACTCAATGTGTTCTCTCTTAGTTTTGTGCAGGAGGCACAATGGCGCCCTCAACACTTACAGGCTGCATTGCTGTGTGACCCACTGCAGAGATGAACCTCTCTTTGGGGTCACATTTGCAGCAGCCTTTGCAGCAAACGTACATGTGCCTTCTTTCATATTCTTTCTGCATCTCCAGCCTTGCCCGGGAGGTTTTAACTTTTCTAGAACCCAGGCTTACACTGCAGAGCTCTGTCCTTTTGTGATCCGAGGACCTGGGTCCAGGGCACATTGTGTCCTTTCTTCACCTGTCTGCTCTCCATCCCTGAATCTGAAAGGCTCCTTTGTGACCCATCAAGTCCTCGGATGGACCTGCTCTGTCCCAGCATGTTATGTGGTAGCCTCACTCCCTAGATGGCAGCCATGCCTCTTTACCTTCTCACAGGCAGAGCAAGTGTTCCTTGGTCTCTGTTCATTGCTGCAAAGAAAACCACTAACATCTTGAGTGTATTTCAGTGGCGATGCTCACAATAGCCTCTCAATATGTTTTATAATGGACCCCTCTAGGGAAACAAGCAAGAAAAACCTCCATGTGTTTAGATATTGACTCCAAATTGTCTTGCATTAAGAGGGAGAGAACATTGTAGTAAAATATTTGTAGCACATCACACAAAGTCGTGTGTGTGTGTGTGTGTGTGTGTGTGTGTGTGTGTGTGTATGTGTGTGTGTGTGTGTGTGTGTGTGTGTGTTGGAAATTTAGGGGAGAAGACATTTTGAACCACTAAGTGCATTGTCATGAAGACAGATTCCAAGCCAGGTTGTGGAGGTGCATGCCTTTAATCCCAGCACTTTGAGGCAGAGCCAGGCGGATCTCTGTGAGTTCAAGGCCAGCCTGATCTACAGAGGGAAATGCAGGACAGGCTCCAAAACTACACAGAGAAACCCTCTTTTGAAAAAACCTAAATAATTTGGCTGGAGAGATGGTTCATCGGCCAAGAGAAAAAAACTAAATAAACAAACGAATGAATGAATGAATGAATGATTGGACAGATTTCATAGGCCCAGACATTTGGCCTTTGAGACACTGTAGTCAGTGTGGGGACAGTTTCAGCTGTGACATGGGGACAGGGTGCTGAGGACGGATCCTCGCTGTGGCCCCCAGGGTGAGAAGTAGGCGAGCTTCTGTGATCAACCAGGAGGGAAGAAGAGGGAGGAGGAGAATGTGAGCGAAGGGAGCTAATAGGTGCTGGTCATCTGGAACTCTGTTTAACTGAGTGTCTCACACTTGCTCCCTGCTCACAAGAAGGGGTAAGATGGGCAGGGATGCTGATGGAAAAAGCTGAGCACAATAGATGGGCAGCTGATTCTTAACAGACTCCTCCAGGGACTCCTGGAGTCCCCGCCTCACCTCTGTCAAGCCTCCCTTTATACCGAGGTGGGGAAGTCAGGGCAGGAGCCGGTTCAGGTGGTTTGTGCAGGTGTAAGACCAGGCTGAGACTGTGTGCACAGCCAAGGGCCAGAAGGCAGAGGTTCTGGGAGGCCCGATCCTCTAAGAATATGGGGACATGGATGTGGGAAATGGGGGTGTGAAACAGGTGGGCTAGATGATGGTGAGTTCACGGGGTACTGGTTAGATGGTTGAGGGCTAGGAAACCACAACAGACATGGGCTGAAGATGGTAGAGACAGGCTTAATGGCCATCATAAATAAAGAGTCACGGTTAATCAATAAGGACCCAGAGGAAAATAAACAAAACTGATCAAAAGTATCCTCAGTAGTAATCAGTAATATGAGAATTAAAGTTGGACACATTATTTTATTTGCCAGGTTGGTAAATATTAGGGGAAAAAATCTTAATATCCAGAATTGGGAAAGGCATGAGATATAATATTCTTATAATACTTTTAAAGTAGACTTTATTTTTGGGGTGATTTTGTATTCATTGCAAAATTTAGATCCATAGAGTACCCATGGTCCCCCATAGCCTCCCCAACAGCTTGCACCATCGTTATCTTGGTCCCTTTGAGCTGCTGTAACCAAAAACTAAAAATAAAAATTGAGGAGATTACAAGTAGTAGAATTGTTTCTTGTGATTCTGGAGACTGGGAAACCCAGACTAAGAGGCCACTGAAGCCAGATGTGGCAGCAAGTGGCTGTCATCTCAGTACTGGGAGGCTGAGGCAGAATTGCCAAGAGTTTGAGGCCAGCCTGGGCTACATAGTGATTTCAAGATCAATCAGAGCTACATAATGAGTTTCATGCATGCCTGGTCTACATAGCAAGATCCTACCTCCAGGAACAAAGAAAAGAAAGGAGAGACTCCGTTCCTGGCTAGAGTCACTCCCTCACAGGCAGGCCCTTTTTACTGTTTCCTCTCATGGCAGAAAGGGTCGAGGGGGTGGGTGCCTCTTTGAGTTTCCTTTGTCAGGGCACCAATCCCCGTTGACAGGGTTGGACTTCGTGACCTCATCACATCTGTCAAAGACCTCTTCTGATGCCACCACGAGGGTTAGCAACAGTGCTCTGGGAGACTCCAATCCTCAGGCATGGCAACAGCGGCACATCGGACAAGTATGTGTGGATACACCACTGCCTCCCAACCACAGAGGTGGACTTTGGGGTGCACACTGGGCATTTCACATTCTGTGGACTTGGACAAATGCAGTGCGGCCCATGCCCACCACGGCAGTGTCACACAGCTGGCTCACAGCTGGCAGGATCTGCTTTCTGCTAGTGCATTCCCCCTCCAGATGTTGCACCTTTTACTGTCCCCACAGTCTTGCCTTCTCAGGATGGAAACGCTGTCCCCAGACCAGTATCATCAGCATCAGTGGGGACAGACACTAACTGAAGAGTCTCAAAGACCAAATGTCCCAACCTATGGAATCTGTCTGCTTGACAATGCACTTAGGGCTTCAGAATATCCTCTCCCCTAACCTTCCAACACACACACAACTTTGTGTGATATGTTACAAATATTTTATTACAATGCTCTCTCCCTCTTAATGCCAGGCAATTTAGAGTCAATGTCTTGATACATGGAGGTCTTTCTTGCTTGTTTCCCTAGAGGGGTCCATTATAGAACATATTGAGAGGCTATTGTGAGCATCGCCACTGAAACACACTCAAGATGTTAGTGGGTTTCTTTGCAGCAATGAACAGAGACCAAGGAACACTTGCTCTGCCTGACACAGGGCAAAATCAAACAAAAAGAGGCGTGGCTACCATTTACAGAGTGAGGCTACCACATAACATGCTGGGACAGAGCAGGTCCATCCGAGGACTTGATGGGTCACAAAGGGGCCTTTCAGATTCAGGGATGGAGAGCAGATGGGTGAAGAAAGGACACAATGTGCCCTGGACCCAGGTCCTCAGATCACAAAAGGACAGATCTCTGCAGTGTAAGCCTGGGTTCTAGAAAAGTTAAAACCTCCCGGGCAAGGCTGGAGATGCAGAAAGAATATGAAAGAAGGCACATGTATGTTTGCTGCAAAGGCCACTGCAAATATGACCCCAAAGAGAGGTTCAGCTCCGCAATGGGTCACACAGCAATGCAGCCTGTAAGTGCTGAGGGCGCCATTGTGCCTCCTGCACAAAACTAAGAGAGAACACATTGAGTGGAGACATGCGTGCCCCATAAAAGGCCACATGGAAAGAGCTGTACAGTCTCATCTGAGGAGATGACACTCTGAGGGACAAAATTGTTCATGGGATTCATCCCCAATCCCTCCTGCCCAGCAACAACAAAAAAGCCTATACTCAAGACACATACAAAAGCCATGTGCAAACCTGAAATGAAAATAATGCAAGTGAGAATGGACTGAAGTAATGCCATGGTGCCCAGAATGTCAAGAAGGCAGTCATTTCCAAGTGCAACAGTCCTGCAGCAAACCCACATCTGAAGTCAGTGGGAGCCACAGATATCCAGGCATTCTGGAGGGAGAGCAGCCCGGATGTCCAGACTGAGTCTTTGGAAGTGCTGTCCTGTGTGATCACCACGTTCCTGTCCTTGCAGGGATCCACACCCTGGTTTTTCTGCAGTTGACACCATGAGTTCACGAGGCCAGGCTTCCCTGTTGTTTTTCATCACTCCAGCCTGGCCACAGCTGTGGTCACTAGCCAGCATTGCCCATCAGCCACTTCTCTACATGATGAGGATCCCCAGTCCACTCTGAAAGGACCCCCAGGGCTCCCAGGAGCTTTAGATAGCCATAGAAGACCACGCCCATTTGAAATGACTTGAGCCTGCCGCTTTTCCAAGTCTGACCCTCAGAGTATCCCCTTGAGTCTTCCAACTCATGCTCTGAACCAGAACTGTGCCATGTTATTGGTGCTTGAGGGGGACAAGAAGACCATAGCAGTCCTTAAACCCTAACAGACAATGCAGCTCTCACCCTCAGAGGCCTCTCTGGTCCCATCCCTGCTCCAAGAAGTCAGAGGTAAAAGAAGAAAGATCCTACAACACCCAGGAAACCAGAGACGGGGTGGAGGGTATTGCTGAAGGTCAGGGCTAAGGTCAGGGAAGACTGTGCACGTCATCAAGGAAGCCTCTGGGGTTCTGTGGAGATGTCAGACTGAGGTCCACAGGCTGAGGTGCAGGGCTGCTGGTGCAGTTGGGTGGGTGGACTCAGCATACTTTCCCAGGCTGGCTGCTGTCCCAAGGGGGCAGTGACAGGTAGTCCTGATGCTTCAGGGACTTGAAAAACTGGATGGCTGGCACCTGGGGCATGGGCTGGCAGGGAAGCTTTTTGACAGACAGGTCCTGGTCTAGGTCCACAGTCTCAGGACACAGGCCTGGAGAAGGTGGTTTGTTATGTGGTGATGGTGAGGGGGAGCCAGGGCCCAAGCCAGGGAGGAAGCAGTAGTCCCCCACCTGCTGAAGAACAAGGAGGCCTTCAGGGTGAGGGGAGGCTGGGGCCACCTCCTCCCTGGGCTCTGCTGGGCTCGCTGTGGAAATGCTTGGCACAGGAGGGACAGAACTGTCCAGAGGGGACTGGGGGGCCTGGCTCATGCTTGGAGGGAGATCCACATAGTCATCAAACTCTGGGGGTGGAAGAGCGGGGCTTAGAGGAGGGACCCCAGGCAGCTTGAGACAGAGACTGGGGCCCTGAGCTGAGGGGGACCCTAGAAAGGGGTTCAGAGAGGTAGAGAGGAGCCCTGTGGGCAGGGTGAGCACCAGATCTGCAGGACTGACATAGCCAGAGGCCACCACAGGGTCCTCGGGGCCCCCAGAGCTTATGGGCAGAGTCACTGGGTTGTCCTTTGGTTCCTGTTCCTCCAAACTCGGCTCAAGTGAAGGGCTGTCCATTAGTTCCATGGAAGGGCTCTCTGTGGACCCCAGGCTAGGCTCACACTCCACAGTCACAGCCTGGCCCTGCCCCATGGCCTGGGACATTGGGACCAGCTGTACTTGTCCCCCAGGAGGCAGGCACAGGTATTCCAGGGAGCCTGGCAGTGCTGGTCTCAGGTTCCCACCAATCTGGGGGGTGACCAACGGGCCTGGGAGATCAGGCTGGGAGTTGGTTTGGAGAGACCCCAAGTAGGGGCCGTCGAAGTCAAAGCTTGGTGTCTGGTTCCCAGGTCTGCCAGAAGGGGTTGGTGGGTGTCGCTGGTCATTGGAAAGCTGATCCATGGGTTCTGATGAGGTAGCTGGAGTTGAATCAGGCCCAGACTGTGGATCTTGGACTATGTTGGGGTTCTCTATGGTGAGTGGCGACACTTCATTGACCCCCAAATGTGCATATGACATCCTGTGGGGACAATAGAGATAGAGATGAGAGATGTGGAACCTAGATACTTAATGAATACCCAGAGCAGGTGGGGGCTCTCCAGAAGGCCTGAACCCCTCTGGACTTCACAGAGAGCACCAAGGCATGGTAGAGATGGGGTCCTGAAAACAACATAGGCATCTGTTCAGTGTCCCAAAGGATCAAGTGCCAGGGCTCAGTTGACATCACCATCCCAGGTTTCGTCCTCATCTTTTGCTGCTTCCAGGCCACAACCTCAGGGCTGGGCTCACCCTTGCCTGGGTACCATCCATGCCTTACATCCTGCTACCCACAGGGCTGCTGACTCACCCTGACAGAGGTTTAGCTCTGCCCACACAGGCTGAACTCCTGTGGGAATGCACACTCTGCCACCATGAGGCCAGTGCAGTGCGTGGCTTACACAGACAGCCTGGCAGGGAGAGGTTTCCCACTTCAGGATGCTGCCTCTGGACCCGTGTCTGTCTAATCTAACCTGGGAATCAGGAAGAGCTTCCTCAACTCTATCTGGAGTGCTCCTTGCTACAGTGGGTGTCTTCTAATACAGACTCTTCAGAGGCACACAGGCTACCCGGATGTCCCCAATGGAGGTGTTTCCTCCCATAGGGTCCCCAAAGGTCAGAACCCAACCACTCACCTCTGTAGCTCAGCGACAAGGTTGCTCCGTGGCCCCTGGGGACTAAGGTTCTTAGTGGGAAAGGCCGCCATGCTGCTGGTAGACCAGAGTCCTTTGCCTCCATCCTAGAAGGTAAAGGGCATTTATGCCTGTGAATATGTCACCTCAGGAGGGAGGGGACAGGGAAGGATGGCATGTGTGTATTGTGTCTCTGATGAGCTCCAGACATGGGAAGAATGTCCCCATGGAGGAGCCCAGTTCAGGTCTCTGTCACCAAAAAAGCAAGGGGCATGCAAGGGATTATGACTTCCCAGAGATCTTAAGTTTCTGAAGGGCGCAGACCACACTGTTCACCACAGCTTCTTCTCCCATGGCACTGGTGTCCACCCATGAACATTGTCTCACGAGAAGCTGACAACTATGTCCTTCCATCCTTGACACCCCTGTCTCAGGACCTGACCCTATGAAGGCACTCTTGATGCAGCTGTCTCTCCCCGCAGCTCAGAGATATCTTGTGCAAGGCTCAAGTCCTTTCCTGGAGGCCCTCAGCTCCCTCTCTACCACAAAGAGCAGCCCACCCACCCCCAGCCATCTTCTGTAAGGGAACACCTCAGCTGTGTCTGTGGCTCCAGGCTGTGCTAGGGCAATTTGTGGAACTCATGCTCTTTAGGGTACCCAAGGAACTCCAGAGACCCACCTCCTGCTAGTCCAGCCTCCTGGGTCTCCCACCCTTCTCCACTGTGACAGCCATGGACAGTGAGACCTCAGCAGGGTCTGCCTTCTTACCTGGAAGAGGAGGCTCTTGCTGGGGTTGGGGATTTTCTCCTTCCACTTCCTGTACATCCTGGAAGACAGCAGGAAGATGTGTGAATGAGAACTTCAGGGACCTCCAGGCCAGCTACTCCTGTGCCCATGTATACAGGGAAAACTGAAGCCATGAGTGGCAGGGTGGGATGCTACTCTGTCGGGCTGTGTCATCGCTGGACCCTGGAGCCCCGTGTCCACCTGCCTCAGTCACAGACTGCACTCACCTGCACCCATAGACACAGCCAAAGCGGAGGGCCAGGAGCAGGAAGAGGATGAGGAAGATCAGGCTGAGGACCGTCCCCCACGTGGGCATCACTTGTTCCAGGAGAAAGGAAGGAGGGTTATTTGTGAGGATGCAGGCTAAAGGAGGAGACTCTGGTCCCCCAGGTGCTCTGTGGGGAAGGCCCAGTACCCTGGGAAGAACCCCTGGATCTGAACCCAGTGCTCAGTGTGGGGAAGTTCTGCCCTAAGCAGCATCAGCAAGTACCCAGAGGAAATGACTGATCCTGGCACCTGGGGAGACTTCCTGAAGGAGACAGCATGGAGCATGGTGCAGGGAGGGTCAGAGGAGATGGAAAATGGGCCACTGAGGGCACCTTCTGACAGCACACTGTCCTTCTTGACCTCGGCCCTCTACGTCCCCTCTCTGTCATCTGGGACCATGGCTCCAGCCCTCCTTCTGCTTGACTGACTGTCACCCTGAGACTCCCCCTGCCACAAGGCCAACTATGTGGATGCTTTATCCCACCTCCCACCTCCCATGTCCTCTTTCATCTTCCCTGGATCTTCTCTAGCATAGTGTGTGTCCTGGTGATCACCATGGGAAAAGTGAGTGTTGAATGCATGTGTCAAGGGAAGGGAAATAAATGGTCAGGACCGATGGATCCCACACACCTGCCATCCCTGGGCACTAATGTGTGTGTAGGTAGCTAGTGTAGCTTCGCAGCCATGGTAACTAGGAACTCAGACTGACCAGTCATGGCTGCCACAAAGTCTAATAAAACCAAGTGCCCTGTAAATAGAGGCCTAAGCCCTGAATGAAAGGAGGAAGGACAGTGAGACAGATCCTCTCCTCTCCCACGCTCCCACTTGGAGTGTACTATATAACAGGTGCTGTTACCCAGGACCAGACACAGGGAGAGGGGGGCCAGGGTGGAATGGTCCAGAGCGCCCCTTGCCCTGTGCAGTGGGGCTGTCCCAGGAGTGTGGTGGTGGCCTGAGAGACATACCCCAGTCAGTGGTCCAGGTTTGCACTTCGCTCCACTGACTCCAGATCCCATAGTAGTAGGGGAGGGGCTTGACCCTCACCCTGGCCCAGTATGTGGTGGAGGGCTGCAGTTGTGGCAGGGCCATGCTATGGGCACGATCTAGGATCTCTGTCTTGCTGTCCTGCAGAGGCAGATGTGTTGAAGTTCTGGCTCCGTCCAGGACCCCAGGACAGAGCCTCCTGTGACCCACCACTGTGGTGGCTCCTGATTCCACCTCTTCCATCGCCAACAGCTGCACCCAGGCTCAAGCCCAGACTCTCTCTACCTCCCAGATTGTCTGGTGTGCTGCCTTGCCCTAAATTCTGTCTGGTGCAGGAGCGTCATCCTGGTTTCCTGGGTCCCACGCCATGAGATCCGGGACGGTGGTGTCAGGGTTAACCTTCTCCTGACTCTGCTGCCCCACTCTCAGGCTTCAGTACCCCATTTCCTCTCTGACGTTAGGATCCTGGTCACATAGTCCTGCGCTGGGCCCTGTCGAGTCTCACTCTGCATCTAGGTGCAAGGCCTCTGCATATGGGGTGAGTGCTGGGCAGGACCTGCCCTGAACAGCTACACCATTGTCTTAGATCTAGTTCCGGTTTGAAATACAACCAGATCTGGGTGATCATTGAACCTCATTCCAGGTATGTACCGAGTCCCACCTAGTCTCTACCTGTCCAGCTATTAGTCAGTCAGCTTCTTTATTAACCCAGTCACAATGGCATATATTCACACAGTCTAAAAGAATATATCACACAGGTTCCTCTGCTACCCACTTTGTCTGTTTTCCATCAGCTCAAGGGCAGCATTGGTCAGAGGACCATGTCATCTCACTTCACTGAGTCTGAGTCCGCCATCAAGAAAAGTGACTCTCAGCTGTTGACCAAGAGCGTCCTAAGGCACAGGAGCCAGGTTCCTGGAAATAGAACTCCCTTTGGTCCCTACCTTTCCCCTGGGTGCTGGACCTCACCTCCCAGTTGTCTGGGTTATCTGTGTACTGGATTTGGAATTTGTGCTCGATGTGAGGGTAGGACATTTTCTTAGTTTCCCAACGCAGGTTGTAGCTGTCTTCGTCCTTGGTCACGTTGAGGGTGGGAGGGTGCATCTGGACTGGAGGGAGGATAATTTCAGGGAATGTCATGGTGTCCTTCCTCCAGTAGAATTTCCCCCATTATCCCAACTTGTTCCAGGTGCCCTCCTCTCTGGAGCTCTCTCTCTAGTCCCTAGTCATGTTGATGCCTTTGAACTCTGTGGCGGCTTGGAATGAGAATGCCCCCTCCCATGCATAGGCTCATATGTTTGAATGCTTGGTCCCCAGTTGGTGGAACTGTTTGAGAAGGATTAGGAGGTGTGGCCTTGTTGGAGGAGGTGTGTCACTGGGGGTGGGCTTTGAGTGGTACTCTGCCTCTGGCTTGTGATTCAAGATGTGGGCCTGGGGGTAGACACTTTTAGTTCCAGCACTTGAAAGGCAGCAACAGGGAGATCTCTGTGAGTTTGAGGCATCCTAGTCTACAAAGCAAGGCCCATGTTTGCTAAGGCTACACAGAGAAACCCTGTCTTGAAAAACCAAACAAAAAACAAAAGCAACAATAGATGTGTTCCAGTTGCATCCTGGCCCTGTGCCTGCTCCCTATGTTCTGCATCATGAACTCTGACCTCTGAAACCATAATCTCAAAGTAAACTCACCCTTCTGTAAATTACCTTTGTTATGATGTCTTCCCACAACAATAAAAAACATGACTAAGACTAACACCCTGCATTACCGAATCACAGTGTCCCTAGCTTGTCCCTGGGGCAGCATCTGAGGTGAGCCTCGGTGGTGAGGTGGTTCATAGCTTAGTGCCTCCTCTAGTGTAGGATACAGGGGGGTGGGGAGCAGTAACTCCTCCCCTAGGCATATGGACTGTTCCAGGCCTGGGTAACAGGCAGACTTTGTGGGAACGCCCTTGCTCTGCTCTCCCCTTTCCCCTGTGAGGTGCTCTAACTTCGCCATTTTTCATGGGGAAACTGAGCCCCAGAGCATGTACAGATAACACCTGAGCAGTAGAGAGCTTATGTCTTCACAAGACTGTGTCAGCCACTCCTCTCCAGTGCTTCAGGGACCCTGGGAGTCGCCTGAAGCCAGGGTGGGCTAGGAAGTCCTTGCTAGTCTAAAAGCTCCCCACATCCAACCCACACACCAGCTGAACTAGGCCTTGGGATATACTCAGATGACCATCTCCCCACAACACTGTGCCAAACATAAAGTTGGAGACCTTTGCTGCCAGCCCGGCCAACTGGCCAGCAGACCTCAGGCTGAGGCATGACCCTGTACTCAGGCTTTCTCATGTAGCCCTGATGTTCATTCTGAGAGAGGCGGGCAACAAATGAAGTCACTCAGTCACTCCCAGCTTCTCTCTCCCCATCAAAACAAAAGATTCCTAGCTTGATGACCTCAGAGGGCTTATACAAAAATGATGTGGAGGACCATAACATACGGAAGGACTCTCTTGAATCATAGGAGTCCCTTTTCTGGGAGGGAGGACCCCGAGAGAAAATGCTGGATGTGAACTCAGCCTTCAAAGAGATTGGCTGTGGACGGTGGCCCACATTACAGGTTGGATGAAAGCCTCCCTTGTTTCAGGGCCTTGCCAGGTGCCAGGAAGGTGTGACAGGATCTGCAAGGAAGCCATCTGCTGGTACACACTGCTTCCCTGGCACAAAATAAAACCTAGAGCAGAGTTTGAGAAGTGAAACCTGAGTTGGAGGAGGAGTCTGGAAAGCTCAGGGAGAAAGGATGGTTAAGGAGGGGGGTCCAAGGGCGGGACAAGTGTGCCCTGAGAGGAAGTGGAGGGGAAGGAGGGGGCAGGTTTCAGGGGTGACTCTTGAGGGGTGACAAGTGTGATCTGCAGCAGAGTGTGAGTTACGAGTGGGCTGTGGTTCTCTGCTTCCTCTTCCTCTCTCTCTGACTCTTTCTGTGTGTCTGTCATTCTCTGACTCTGACTCTCTCTGACTCTGACTCTGTCTCTGTCTCTGTCTCTGTCTCTGTCTCTGTCTCTGTCTCTCTCTCTCTCTCTCACATGGCTACATGTGGATGTGGATACCTATACATAGTTATGCAGAAACCATAGAATGATGTCTCCTGGCCTTTCTCTGTGACCTTTCCCTTAAGACAGGACCTCTCCCTGAACCTGGATCCGGGTTGGTAGTCAGAAATCCCCAACAATCCTCCTGACTCTTGCCATGTCAACATGAGCACACCCACATTTTTATGTGGGTGCTGGGATTGAACTCAGGTTCTCATGCTTGTCCATCAATGACTCTTACCTACTGAGACACTTTCCTAATCCCAGAATAGTCATCTTATCACTGGGAGTCACAGGTCTGCAAAACTTTGAAAGTGACAAGACACAAAGATGCCCAAGAGATCCCCGTGTTTACTGGGGTGACACAATGGACTCCTGTAGTCCCGGGACCGATGCAGAGCAGGGCAAACTCACTGTGACTAAAGCTCTTGATGTACTTCCCTTGTTTCCGCGGCTTAACAGAGACCGTGTACTGGCTGTGTGGACTGGGGCTGGGCACGGTTAGGCGGCAGTGGTACCGGGTGCGGAGGCTGTCCTGAAACTCCTTCACCAGCGGCCAGCACTCCTCCTCCCTGGGGAAGTACAGTGGAGCTGGGAGCAGGTTCAGGGGAGGGCCAGATCGGGCTAAGACCTCAGGGGGGTCCAGCCCTGAGGGTGAGGAGAAGCAGGGCAGAGTGGAGAGGGGACACTCACGGGGCCGCCGGGCTGGAGCTGTAGAAGAGCCCAAAGGACACAGAGCCAGTCATCTGGGTCCACACCTCCCAGGAGCAGCTGAGGGACTGGATGCCATCGAAGAAGCACAGCACGTTCTGAGGCTGGGCCTTGTCCCCTGTGGGGATCCATCGCCCTCAGTCACTGACCCTCAAACACGCCCTAGGGTGGGACACTAGGGGACTCACGGGCAGGATGGCTGTGGACATCAGCCCTGCTCTGCTTTGAGCCTGCCCTCTGTGTGCCCCCAGCTTGAGAAGACATTGGTACCTGTGCCCCATCTTGGGAGAGGGGGCCAGTTCTAAATATTGAGTGTTGGGGTGAACACAGGGACGTAGGTGACCCTACACCCAGCCCAGCCCTTGATAACACACAGGACCTATGCTGCTGCTGCTGCTGCTGCTGCTGTCCTGACTGTCACTGGCATGAACAGAACACGTGTGTGGCCATAGATCTCACAGTCTGTGAGACAGAGTGGCCCAGATAGGGACACTGGGGACACAGGGCTGGTGGGAGGTGCTGATGACCAGGTAGGGCATTCCTGGAGCCTCTTGTCCAGACTAAGTCTCCACTGTGTGGGCTCTGAAGAGGAGCACTTCCTACAGGCCCCATTACCTGGCTGGGAGTCCCACTGCACCTCAGGGCTCCATGTGCT
The DNA here is from genome assembly GCF_049852395.1 of Peromyscus maniculatus bairdii. Taxonomy (NCBI): domain Eukaryota; kingdom Metazoa; phylum Chordata; class Mammalia; order Rodentia; family Cricetidae; genus Peromyscus; species Peromyscus maniculatus. The sequence goes on along the minus strand of NC_134871.1, from coordinate 47,576,546 downwards.
GGGCCTTCCAGACAAGCTTGAGCCTGGGGACAGCCGAGTGCGCACCCGGGCCACATAGATGTTGCTGGGTAGGAGCAGCTTCGGCTCCAGAGAGACCCACATGTCGCTGGTGTGCAGGCTGGGGGCATCCTGTGGAGACACGGGAGCTGAAGGAGCAGCCTGCTAGGCCACCCCACCAGGCTGGGCACAGATGGCTGAGGGTCCTACCTCCCAGGAGTCCTGAAGCCTCTTATAAGTCACCTCAAACTGGATGTCCTCCTGTGCCAGCCAGGGGACCGGGGCATCCCCAAGGGTCACACTCCACTTCAGCAGGAAGTGGTCCCCCGAGGGGCTGATGTGGAGGTCCTTGGGGGGCGGGGGCTGCACTGCAGGGGAGGAAGCAGAGGGTCTGTGAGAGTTGCATACTGGGAGACCTGAGGGCAGCCTGGCCTTTGGGTGCCCCTTGGACCCAGGTTCAGTGCTGCCCCCATCAGCTGATGATCAGGACAAAGAGCCTCAGGACCCTTCCTCTGACTTCAGGCCTGGAACTGAACCTGGGGACCAGACTTGACAGCAATCCTGCCTTCCAGGGCCTGAATCTCAAGGACATGGGGCTCCTCCTGCTGGGCTGGGCACTGGGGCCTTCCTTCCAGCAGAGGGCGCTGTGGCCTCCCCTGCTCCCTCTCCTGACACCCACCCTCTACACAGCCCTTGGTGCCTACTGTTGTCATTGCTCAGTGTGTCCTCTCCCCTGGTGACATCTGGGACTCCTGGCCCCAGACAGAACCCCTTGTCCCTCTTCTTGTCTCACCACGGATCATTGTAACTCCTCTCCCTGCCTGTCCCACCAGGGTAAGTTTACCTCATTCCTGCCCCCTTCCCTGTATCAAGGCTTGAGATGCAGCTGCCTGTATTTCATGCTCTCCCTGCCATTGTCCAGACTTTTCACCCTGAGGCTTCTTGGATACAATGAATGTGGCCGGGTTTTCCAGCATGTCACACTCTCTCCAGCCCCGCCCTGGTAATCAGCCTTTGCACATGTGGTTTCCAGGCCTCGAATTGCTTTGGACTCTGTGCTCCTTCCACACCAAGGACTCAGCCACAGAGCTCCTCTGCTCCTCCTGGGAAGTCCTTCCTGATGGCCAGAGCCCTTTGCCTTGCAGGCCCTGCATGTGGCCGCTGGCTCCTGTGTGTCTCCAACCCTTTGCCTGAAGCCTGATCCCCCAGGAGGAGGGGCTCTCTCAGACCCCACACCACTCACTTGACCACACCACTCAAGCCAGCAGGGTTGAAGGGCAAACAGGACCCGCTAAGAGCCTGACAGATGTTTGGAGTTCAATGCAAACCTCACTTTCTCCTTTAGTCTGAAATGCTGGGGACCAGTCTGCTGCAGTCCCCACACAAACCTCCCGGATGATCATGGTCCCCTAAGACCATGCTGTAGCCATGGGTGCTGGGGACCGCTGCTCACCCTTGGGGACAGAGAGTGTGAGAGTCCGGCTCTGCGTCAGAAGCATGGAAGGGCATGGCAACGTGACCTATCATGGCCATCCCTGATCCATGGTCTTCCTTTGGGATTTCTGTGGGTCTTGTCAGTCATAGGAGAAGGTGTTACAGTCATGAGGCAGGACAAGTAAGACAGCATTCCCTGACCTGCAGAGTCCTACAGAGTCACAGGCATGGCTCCTCCTAGAGGACAGCTTGGGGACTTGGGAGTTGGCAGAAGCCAGTGGGACAGGGGGACCCTCAGGCAGAGGCCTCATCTCACATCTGTTCTAGCCCCAGGGCATGGCCCCTAAATCCCGGAGACACTCACTCTAGCCCACCTCCGGTAGCTACACACTCTTGTACCCACTGCCCAGGCAGGACCCACGCTCCTCACCATGCTGGGCCAGTGGAAGCACGAGCTGGATGCCCACGTCCCGATTCGGCTGGAATGAGTAGTAGTCTTCATCAGTGATGCTGAACTGTGTGTAGGGGATGACACATCTTCGGGGCACACAACGGTGGGGGGACGGGCACTCTGACCACAGTAGGTCTTCACTGAGGTCACAGGACACTGGATAGTTCCTGTCAGTGAACATTCATTAGCTCCTACTACATGCCTGATTTTATCCAGGGTCAATGTCGGGCAGTGAACAACACACACACATACAAGCATATACACACAGAGACACACATACACAACACAGATACACACAGACATATACACATGCACAGATGCACATACATGCACAGAGACAGACATTACACAAATACACACAGCTGTACAGACACACACATACATACACAACACAGACACACACAGAGACATACACAGAGACACACATGCACACATACCTGCCCATGCAGTGAGCACCCTGATGGGAACAGGCACACATTTAACCACCAAGTAACATATGTTTTATGAGAAATGTTGTATATGATTAAAAAAAAAAAAGGCCAGGGTGAGGAGCCTAGATTTGGCTGTCAACACATGAACTCACTGCATGTGTCATATGGACAGAATCCCCAGTGACTTGGGGAAAAGCAGGCAGGTTCTGCATCCGGCTGACTGCAGCAAGTGCAGAGTCCCTGGGGCTGCCACCAGGGCTGTAACCAGAATTCACCGAGAGGAGTGTGTGTGCAGTCTAGGTTAATGACCTGGTTCAGGCAATGCTCACTGAAACCTGAGTACAACTCAGGGGGAGCCCGAAAAGCCCCTGGCATCAAAAGGCTTTTAGTTGACTTTGAAAATGGCTATTTTGGGGTGCCACAGGGCAGAGCAGTTTGTTATCCTTGGTCTACCATGAGCTTAGCTCTAGACAGGACCTCCAACCAATGCCATAAAAACAGGTCAAGATCATTCCCTAGCTGAAGTTCTGCTGTCTTCCCCTTTCTGTATCTTCAACTGCAAGGTTAACAATCTTTGGGAAAATAAACTAAAGAGACAAGCTCATAAATCTCAGGAGAAAATGTGTGGATTAGTAGCAAGAAATCTAGCACAGTCTTTGTATCTAGTGTAAACATTCAAATGAAGGATTTGTTTTCTAGAGGTCTGTAGACCTTGAAGAAGTAGAGATCAGTGATGGTTGTCTGTTGTGTAGAGAGCTGTTTTTCTGAAGGAGCTTTACAGCCTTCACGTGACTTCAGTCACAAGACTGTCCTGGCATACCTGGATGTCTTGCATTATTAAATACTGCAAAAAGTGCACATTAGGACTAAAACTGCAGGGGAGTGATGTTTTCTTTCATGAAACATAGATTAGATCGGGACTTTGTTATCAGGGCTTGTTTTAACCATAAACAACGTTTGTGTAACAATCAATAAGCATGCTTCTGCACTGCTGTTAGGGGTTCAGACCTTCAGAGAAAGGTCCTCCCTGTTGCCTCGGAGCCTGATTACAAAGACAAAAACAAAACAAAACAAAAGCCAACAAAACAACAACAACATTACATATTAACAAATAATATCTCTCTAGATGTGCAGTGCCCAGGACATCCATGACTCATATAATTGCAGCACGTGTATCTGAAACCCCGATCACACTGAAACTCATGACCACTTGGTAACTGCCTCAAAGCCCACCTGAGACCAAAGGGACCCTCTCCCCAAGTCCCTCCAGAAGTCCTATACTTTGACACCAACACACAGTGGTCTCTGCCAACTCTGTCCCTGGAATCTTGTTTGGTTTGTACACTTGGCAATCAGTCTTTCCCTGGCCCTAACCACTTGTCCCTGAGTGTTGGCTTTCCTGCCGCAAGCAAAACAGTCCTGAGTCCTGTCACAAGGAACGAGGCTTTCATTGTGTGTGTGTTAATAACAAACATGTCGGGACATAAGTGAAGGAAAGGGGGGACTTGTTTTGGTGCAGGATTCAAAGGATTTCACTGAGTAAGGGGCCGAGGAAAGACTTGGGGTGATGGATTGAGGAGATGGTGCCATCCTGGTGACTGTAAGTAGTCTGGATGGTGATGGTGTCTGCATTACTCAGACTGCATCTCACTGGGGGACAAACATAATAGTGTTCTCTGAGAGGCAGGAAAGGAGGTAGAAGCCATTTTCAACCAGCCCTCCCGGTCATGAGTCAAGCTACCATTCTTCCCAGTTAACAAAGAGAGGCGTGGAGTCGGAGTCAAGGGTAGAATTTGGCTTATGGTGTTGGACTAGAAATAGATATCCTCATCTGAGCATCTCTGCTCATGGCCCATGGTGGGCTCTCCAAAGACTGCATATAGATATGAAGCCAGGGCCTTATTTACAGATCTCACACTCTGCAGTGGACAGAGGAGAAAAGGGAAGCAAAGACCAGAAGGAGCTGTCAGAGACACCAAAGGACCTTGGTGAGTGTGGCGGCTGGGAGTCACATGAAGGTGAACTACAAGGAGGTCATCCTGGGTGGGTTGGTAGATGACGACCCAGGCTGGGCCATTTGACTTGGGGTATTTCTGAGTGACAGGTGCAGTTTGGTTCCCTTGGAGATAGCCAAATCCTGGGGGAGTGCATCCAGGCAAGAAATCCTGGGAAGATGTGAGGGAGTGTGGGCTCCTGAGAGGAGGCTGTGTAAGGAGCAGAGGAGTAGGGACAGGATGCTCAGGGCAGGAGACTGCTGCGGCCACTGCAGGGGCTGGGGGGCAGTGCAGCACAGAGGAAGGTGACCAGGGATGGTGGCTGCACATCATTGGTGATGCCGGGGTGGAGGGGAATGGTGGAGCATGGTCCTTGTGTTGTAATCCCAGTGGACTCAGTGGTACTCACTTTTCTAGCTTGCGATAGAGGGTCACGTTCATGAGGCCCTGGGCGTCCTCCATGTCGGCCCAGCTGCAGATGATGCGGCTGGTGTAGTCATTGTAGCATTGCAGAGTCTGCAGAGGGACGGTCTCTGAGGAGAGAAGAAGGACAGTCACCACCTCCCTCCAGTGCCCCCTGTCCCCTGGTTTTGTTTGTTCATTTTTGTTTTTGTTTTTTTGAGACAGGGTCTTACTGTGTCACCCTGGCTGTACTGAAACTTGCCATGTAGACCAGGCTGTCCTGGAACTCACAGAGATCCTCCTGCCTGTGTCTCCTGGGTGCTGCAATTAAAGCCATGCACCATGAAGCCTGGGTTCCCACAACTCTTTTAAGCACCAGCATCTCCAGCTTCCTGCTGAGGCCCACCCTGGTGACCAGATAGATGGAGGGCCCTGAACCTGGTGGGGCTGTGTTGGGGACTCTCCTGTTTTGCAGAGAACATGAGTGTCCAGTGGATTCTCAGCTGTGACTGCACGTCCTGGCTGCACAGGCCCTCACTGGAGCATTGCTCTGGCCTGTCCTGTTCTGAGGTGTACTTGGAAGGACACACACAGTGACCTTGAGATGTAGCAGTCTCTCCCTGTCCAGGGCCCGGATCTGCTGATTTGTTCTCTGAACTTGGGCTTGGGAAAGGGGATGTGGCTCCCACACTGCCATGGAGGACTTCTAAGTGGCACTGAAGACAGTCTTCCAGCCTCTGGAGCCTCTAAATATCCCACAGGGCCTCTGAGGAGAGGAGAGGGCTAGAGATATTGTGGGGAGAGGGTTTTAGGTCAGAGTCGCCAAAAACAAGGGTTAAGGGATCCTGGAACCCTCAGAGGAGCAGAGTGTCTGGGGGAGGGGCAGAGCAGATGCTGGCTCACTGGAGGTTGGACTGAGCCCTATGTGTACAGAGGGACACCATTGGGCCAGATGCTCCAGGGCCAGGCAATGTTGAGCAGGAAGCTGGAGAACGGGGAAGAGAAGGACTCAGGAGAGTCCTGAGGGAGGAAAAGGAGACAAAGGAGACAGAGGAAGACAGATGGTTACAGTGGCTGAGCTCCTGGGATCTGGGAGCTTCGGGGGATATGGTGGGCGTGGCTCCTTCCAGACTCAGCTAAAAAGAGGGATGGAAAGGGAAGGAGCCTCCAGACTTACCTTGTGCCTCTGTCACACCATGTCCCCAGCAGAGAGCCACCAGGGCCATGTAGAGAAGCCCCCAGGTCAGTGCCATCTGCTGGTCCATTCTGGGACTTTCGGTGGCTGCACAGTGGGCTGTAGCTATGGGCAGGGTGGTGTCTTCATTGTCCTGGGGTGCTGTGTCGCTGCCTGGCTGGGGGTTGGACCACACTCGTGTTACAGGTCTTATGATTCTTTACTCACAGACTGCATCCTCTGAGACTGCAGAAGGGTGTGTAGGCTGAGAGCTGCCCAGGACTGGGATGATGCCAATGGCCAGAACCCAAACAATAGAACCTGATGTGTGGTGCCCAGGACTGTTCCCTTCCCTTAAGTCTCGTTGGCCTAAAGCATGACCATGGGAGAGGTGGAGCTGTTGGCTTCAGAGGCAGCATGCCCCGCAGACCATGGGGCAGTGCCCTGAGATGGAAATGAGGCTGTTTCTCTTGAACCAGGCCCACAGAGGAGCTGAGACCCACACCTTTGAGGGAGCCAGGTCTGATGGCTGCCTTGTCTCTGCACACACACACACACACACACAGACAGACACACACAGACACACACACAAACACACACACAGACACACACACACACACACACACACACGACACACACACACAGACACACACACACAGACACACAGACACACACACACAGACACACACACACACACAGACACACACACATACACACACAGACACACACACACACACAGACACACACACATAGACACACACACAGACACACACACACTGACACACACACACAGACACACACACACTGACACACACACACACAGACACACACACAGACATAGACACACACACAGACACACACACACACAGACACACAGACACACACACACACACTGACACACACACACACAGACACACACACATATACACACAGACACAGACACACAGACACACACACATAGACACACACACACAGACACACACACAGACACACACACAGACACACACACACTGACACACACACACAGACACACACATAGACACACACACACACACACACACACAGAGACACACACACACACACACCTGCCCCTTCTCTAGCACATGCAGACCTGGTGTTCTCCCCGCCTCTGCTCCTTTTACCATCTGTTCTCCCTCAGGCCCCTCTCCTTCCCAGTTCCCCTTTCTCTGAAGCCTGGGGATTTCCTCATTTTCTTTGGTTCATCTGGGAAGTACCAGAGGAGCAGAGCAGTTGCTGTGTGGCCCCTTCTCCTACAAGGCCATTGGAAACTTCAGTCAAGGTACACAGAGCACTCACACCTGTCTGTCCATCTATCACCTGTCTATCAATGCATCTGTCTACCTTTGCATCTATAAATTACCCATCTATCTACCCATCCTTCCATCTATGTATGTACACACCTGTCCATTTTTCTTTCCATCCATGTGTATATATCATGTATCTATGTCTGTCTACACATTCATTTATCATCTATCTATCTATCTATCTATCTATTTTTCATCTATCTATGTAAAGATCTGTCTATCTATCTATCTGTCTATCTATCCGCCTATGGATCTATCTATTAATATATCTATAGATCTATCTTCATATATATAGATCTATCTACCTATGTATAGATCTATCTACTTATGTATAGATCTATCTATCTATCTATCTATCTATCTATCTATCTATCTATCTATCTATCTATCTATTAATATATCTATAGATCTATCTTCATATCTATAGATCTATCTACCTATGTATAGATCTATCTATCTATCTATCTATCTATCTATCTATCTATCTATCTATCTATCTATCTATCTACCTATGTATAGATCTGTCTGTCTGTCTGTCTGTCTGTCTGTCTATCAATTATCTTGCCTTATCTTATCTATCTCACCTATCTCTTGCCTAGCAATCATCCACCTATCTAGTCAGTGGACACCTTAACTAGAACAAGTGCTATTTTACCCCTGAAGGCTCTACATAAATGGAAGAAGAATCAGTAAACATGTAAAATGATGGAATATTCCATTTGAAAATGATAAGATGACAGACACATAACAGCGGCACACACACAAATCCCAAACCTCTCTCCCACACCACTCCCCAAACGTGAGGCTAATTAAGAAATTACAGACTAAGGATGCAGTCACATCAAACCGTTGAGGCCTGCACCCTTGAGCTGTCTAAGCTTAAAGGAATCAAAGGATTCTGAGACAAAGAGTGATGGAGGTGTTTGGAAGCCCAACCCCCTGCCTTTTATAAAGTCAGCAGAGTCACCTAGCAAAGGACAACATGGAAAAAAAAAAAAAACAAAACCAAAACAAAACCCTACAAAGATACCCCAAAGTCTTAATCTGGGAGGATTTCTGTCACAGAACACCACTGACGCAACATTTCATAAAAAGTACAGACATTTATTTCTTGAAGTTCTGGAAAGTGATGAGGCCAAGAGCAAGGCACACGCAGGGTTGAGACCTGATGAGGCCTCTTCCTCATGGCTTCTCACTGCTACCACCATGTGTAAGCATCAAGGGGGCTTCTTGGAATGTCTGATATAAGGGCACTGATCCCCTTAAAGGGCTATGATCCTGAGACCCCATCACCCTCCCTAAGGCCCAATCTCCATCCTCTCATTGGCTATGTGGTTTCAACATAAGACTTTAGGGGACATGGGTACTCAGTCCCTAGCACTTTAAATCAAGGAGAGCAAGTTTCCATCATCGACTGCAACGACAACAGAGTTGTGTCGTCGATGAATAGGAGAAGAGTATTTAAATAGGCACTGAGAATTCACATTAGTATTTAAATACGCACAGAGAATTCATGATAGTATTTAAATATGTACAGAGAATTTACATTAACACCCGACTAAGGTTCAATGCCCACCATCAGCCTGGGAGTGGGCAAAGAGCTTTGCAAAAATTAACACATCAGGATGAGGCAACTGTTACAGTCCTTACAGACAGGAAACAGTACAGGGATGTTGAGTGACAGGTCCATGATGTCACAGCTGTGAGAGACAGGCTGGAACTGAGCCCAGGTGTAGCTTAGGTCTCTCCCACTCGACTGTGCTTCCTTGGGAGGTCGTATTTCCTGATTGGTGGTGGTGGACGTGTCCTGTGTCTGCTCCAACACAGACTGCTCTGACATACTTTTATTACCAGACAGAGCCCAAGGACAGGAAAAGTTGAAGTTCCGAGCCTGCACCCTTGGTTACTGCAGAGCCGAGAGCCATTTAAACAGACTGCTGTTGTCAAAACAAGATGTCTGAAGACAGAGACCCAGGGGTTTGGAAAATCATGCAGTGATGGGTCAGTCACAGAAGGGACCCCACAGACAAGCACCTGACTGGGGAGGATGTGCGAAGGTGAGGACATGGACAGGCAGGGGACACGGTCTGCAGCACCATGGAAGCTCTGAGAAAGAAACCAAGCAGAGGCAGAGGATCAGGGACACATGTGCCCATGTGCCAGCTGCCCAGCTGTGCCTTGCCTTCTTGTCTCAGTTTGCACAGAATAAAAGACAATGTCCTCACTCTCTCCCGACACTAGGCATGGTCTCAAAACTAAATGCTGTCCAGGGAGATGTGAGTGGAGCCCTAGATGTATCTTTCCCAAAGGCCACTTAAAAGACACAGACTTGCGAGGGAAGAGGTCTGATTTAGTTTCCCTTCTTCTTTTCTTTCATTTTCTAACCTATATCTCAGAAGTGATGGGTGGAACTCCAGCAGCCGTTTTGGATCATGAGATAAGGATGGAAGCCACATGCAAGGAATGTGCAATAGGAAGAGAATCAGGCTTCCTCTTGTCACTCTGGAGTGACTACCACAGCCCAAGATCTGCTCCTGGTGTCTCTTTATGTGAGGGGAAAATTAAATACCTGTGGAGTTATGCACCATTTGTGAGAGTTTCTATATGCAAGCAAAATGTACCAGGAAATGCCCTCTGGATTTAAAGGAGATGGCTGTCTGCTAACCCAGAAACAAGAGGGAGAAACTTGACTCAAAGAGGGAGCTGCTGGATAAGGGACAGAGACCGAGTTCAAACCCTGAAGGTCCCCCATGGTAACATGACATTCACTTATAAACTAATGTGAACATTCAGTCTTTCAAGAATAGAAGGGTAATCTAGAGAAGCTTCCAGAAGGAAACGAACAGCAGGCTGCTTCCAGCAGGACAAAGGTCACATTGGCACACAGTTTCTCAGGAGGGACCCTGGATTCTAACCACACACTGAGGAGACAGGGAGATATAGCAGGTAAAAGTATTTGCAAAAGCCTGACAATGTGAGTTCAAGTCCCAGGTTCCATAGTGGAGAGAACTGAGCCCAGAAAATTATCCTCTGACCTCCACACATGCTGAGGTCCATGTGTGCCCTGTACCACATAAACAACACTAAAAACAAGTCAAAAAGACCAAGTTTTACTTGCTGTTCAGGGTCAACCAAAGTTTTGGTTACACGGAGCCTGGAAGAATCTTCAGATATTTCCTGAAAAAGTTATTTTAGCTGTTTGTCTTCAGGAAAGACAGATTCCAAGCAAGCCAGCATGCCATATCGGAACAGAGACACTAGTTCAGCAGGGAAGAAAAACCAGTGTGTGAAGCCACAGTGAGAACACACAGCTGTGGGGAGGGCGGGGCCAAAGCTCAGATGACTAAGGGGGGGGGGAGGGGGGCGGCTTTGAGGCTGAGGTGGGGGAGAAATGAAAACTGCCTTTAGGAGGACACAACATGTTAATTAAGTCCAAGTGCTGGCGTAGAATTATGTTTATAATTAGGAGGGGTTGTTCACATGCAAGGATTGAGTCAGGGCCTTGGTGTGCATTCAGTCCCAGCTACTAGGGAGGCTGAGGCGAGATTATTTAAGACTAGGAGTTGGGGCTAGCCTGGGCAACACTGTGAGAATCTGTCTTAAACAAAACAGAACAAGTAAGGGTTAAAAGTCACTGAGGATGAAGGGTAAGCGTAGAGAGAGGAAGGCTGAGGAGAAAAAGGGGGAAAACAGAACTTACTTCACCCTAATTCCTGAGTTTATGAAGAAATAGAATATTTGGGGGGTGGGTAGCAGACAGAAATTTACCCCAGGCAAAAAAAAATTCCACAAGTCTTTTGGATACTGACTTGTTGAAGGAGCATACATGGTGGTCATATAAGGAACGTTTGATCAGGGAAGGAGGGTCGCTGAGAAGTCTACTCAGTGTATCCCCAGCAAGAGACAATAGCACCAGTATACTTGACAGGACAACGGAAATGGTTAACCTGCAAACTGTTCTGATGTCCTGAGTGTGTCTGCCTGAAACCCAGGGCAGTGCCAGAGCCAGAGGGGACTTGTAGGGCTCCCCTCCTGGCCAAGGCAGGCATGGGAGAAAGTCCCACCTCTGTCTCCAGTGACCAGTTATGCTGAGAACAATCCTGACGCTCAGTACAACAGAAATAAAGGATATAGAAGGATTTTTAATGCCCTGGATGAGCTGATTCTGAATCAGAAGAAACAGAAGAAAGAGGCATGATACATTTGCAAAGAAAAAGAAGTAACTGCAGAGAAGGCAAAAAATAAAAATGATAAGGAATATAACCAAGTGTGTCAGATCTCAGAAATGGAATGCTGTCTCCAGCCACCGAGAGGGAGAGGTTCTGAACACTTGTGACTGGTGACTTGTGGTTAATGATGGAACCATGCTTTTAAGTTAAACTGTTTCTTTGCATCATACCCTCCATTCCAAATCCAGAGAAGATTAAAGATCTGAAACTCAAAACTAAAACATGAAGAGCATTAAAAACACATCTTTAATCTTGGGGGTTGAGTAAAACGTTGAAACCAGAAACCACAAGCAAAACAAAACCCAAACCAGAAGACAAGGCGGGAGCAGAGGCTGGGGGGTAAAGGGTCTTCTTTGCAAGCATGTGGACCTGAGTTCAAGGCCCAGAAGCCAATGAAGATAAAGCTCAGTGAGGTGGCATGCACTTTTGGTCCCAGCACTGAGGAGGCACAGAGACAAAGGCAGATCCCAGGGACTCGTCGACCAGCTGGCCTCGTCTACTTGAGTCCCAGGTCAGCGAGAGACTCTGTCTGCAAAAGAAGGTGGACTGTACCTAAGGACGGACACCCAAGGGTGTCGTCTGGCCTCCACATGAATGTACATGTGCACCCGTGCATCCATGATTACACACACAGAGCAAACTAAACAGTGACAGTTGATGGAAACATTTTATGTGACACTGGACATCCTAACCCTGACAAAGGAAAAACAGAACAGAAACCCAGGGAACTGTATTTTCATCACAGGTAAGTAAACACGTGTACATGGACTAACTGGGTTGGCCCTCAAACATGTGGATGAAGACCATGAAGCAGGACGAAGGGGAACTCCATCCTGTGCACTGAGACTCGGAGGGGAGGGGGGCATCGCCTTTCTAAGCTTTTTCAGTGGGATGACAATACCTGCTAATACTTTATTTATTTATTTATTTATTTATTTATTTATTTATTTATTTATTTACTTTTTATTATTAAGAAATTTTCTATTCATTTTACATACCAAAAACAGATCCTCCTGTTCTCCCTCTTCCCCCCACTCCACTGCTAATATTTTAAACATACCTCTGAGATATGACTCAAGTCAGAGACCTGCAAGACCAGCGACCAAGAGGACATGAACTATTCCAGTCTTCAGGGGAAACAAGGAACAAAACAGGACAAAGCCAGGGCGGAGAGCCTGAGAAAGTGTGGTGGGAAAGGTTCCTTGTGTGTATAGCAAAGTGGGAAAGGGGTTTCTGGAGTAGGAGAGACTGACTGATGCTGGGGAACCTGAGAAAGGCAGCCTGTCTGGAGTGAGGCGAATCATCCCTTGCATCTCAAAAGGAAAGGAAACCTGGCCCTGAGGGGGAAGCTTTACTCCAGTGGAGGACAGTGAACGAAAGGAGACCAGATGCTGGTGAAGAGCCCAGAGACTCTGCCAGAGGTTCCTGAACAGTGGGCACAGCACAGCAGTGAGAGCTGACGGGTCTCACTAACCAAAGACTGTGGAAGCGAGTATGGAGCTGGCCAAGAGGCGAGCCGGGAGAGTCCTCTGCATCCCATCAGTTCTTATGGAAAGAGGTGAACTTGGCACCCTGTTCGGGAGCAACAGCCCAACACCTGCTTGTATTGTAATTTATATATATAAATTACACAATATAAATATGTTATATATGGAAACTTGGTTTTTAGAATACTAGTGTGGAAAAAATAACTATATTCTAATGGGAGCCAAGACTGGTACATTGACGTTGAGAGTCACATTAGAACTACTGGTATTTTCTGTGGATTATTTTGTCTTGGTTTATACCAATGGGATGGTATTGGTGACTTTGGACAAACGCCCACACCTTTTGGAGTTGGTTTCTTCATCTGAAAGGGGTGTGGTCCTCTACATCGCTTCTGTGTCTAAATGCTGCAGACATTTTCCACTATGCATTCCTTAGAAATGACTTAACTGGCATGCCAAACGGCCACTGTGGGGTTTTCCTTTGTTTATTTGTTTGTGGTGTGTTCACACAGCACTTCTGTAAGCAGTGTTTGTTTTGTTTAAATCATTCACTAAACCAAATCCATGGTTAATAAGCCTATGTTTCTGAGATCCTCAAAAAAAAAAAAAATAAGTCAGATTAGGTGGAGTGTGCTGAAGCCAGAACTTTTCAAATTCAGCAGAGGATTTGAGCTTCCTTATCCAGATGTTATTTGATAATTTAAAAGCAGCCACTGCTGAACATCCACTTATAGACACACAAGTGCAGCAACATGTCGCCAGCATCCATGACTCTGGATTATCCTAACCCTTAGTCAATCAGGTGTCTGTGTCTTTGACATTAGACACTGATGAACCATGCCCTCTCCCACAGTCCTGGGACATGAGCAGCTTGGCACAATAAAACTAAAAATGATGAATGGGTTGGGGAAAAGTTACTCACCAGGGGTGAGTGCAAAGTTTACTCACCATGAAACTACAAAGAAGCAAGATATGAATTAATAAAGTTAGAATCTGAATATGCAAAAATGTTCTGGCAGGGCCTCTAAGGAGGGAAACCCCTACAGCCAGGCCCAGGAACCTGTCTGGTGAAGGCACAAATCAGTCCCCTGTGTGAACACACACACACACATACACACACACACACACACACACACACACACACACACACCTTCCTATACCCCGGCACTCACCCTCTGCCGTGGTGGAAAATCTCAAGGCATGGGAATGAAACAATTCTTCAGGTCATATTTGCTGTGAGTGTTTCAGTAAAAGCAGTGGCTGTGAACAGAGACACAGTGGGAAAAGCCCTACAGAACAGGAAAGAGAGTTGTGTCCCTGAGAGCGGATGGGATCCTTTTATGATTTGGAATGTGGTCCTAGGGTGACAGAGGGTCAGTTATGGAGGAGGAAGAATGCTCAAGTGTCTCGGGCCACTTACTTTTTACAGTGTGAAGGAACCTAGGAAAATCAAAGAAGCTGTTTTCAGGCTACTTGTGCTGTGGTCAGTGTTGCTAAAGAAATCAGGATTTCAGGTTTAATAAATTTTAATATATCTCTCCCAGGGCTGCTGAAGTGTGTAGAAGTTTTGCAGAAAGCAGCTGAGAGGTGAGTCCTTAGGCAGATGAGACTGAGTGATACCATCACAAAATCCGGTCAAGAGGGTCTAGAGCAGTGGTTCTCAACCTTCCTAACGCTGCGACCCTTTAATACAGTTTCTCATGTTGTGGTGACCCCGACCATAAAATTATTTCCATTGCTACTTCATAACTGTAATTTTGCTATTGTCATGAATCATAACATAATTATCTGTGTTTTCCAATGATCTTAGGCAACCCCTGTGAAAGTACCTTACGACCCCCAAAGAGGTCGCGCCCCACAGGTTGAGAAACACTGATTTAGAGGAAAGGCTGGAAGGGACACATTTTCCTTAACTGTGGCCAAGCCACCAGCAGTAGATGGAGCCTGAGAACAGGTGTTTCTATACTCAGCAAGCCTGGGTGAAGGAACATACCCAGGCCCTGTGGGCCCTGTGACTTAGCACTAAGATTCCTGGCACAGACAGACAGACAGACAGAATGTCCTAGGAGACCCCAGGGACTCACCAGGGAAGGACGGAGGTCTGGGGTCAGATGAGGAGAGAGCGGCAGCAATGGAGGCACTCACGGGGCAGCATCACCGACACCCCTCGGGTTCCAGTACCGGATGTCAGGGTCCAAAAGAAGACTTGTTAGAGCCGACCACATGGTAGGGTCTGAAACGACATTGCAGCCCATCCAGACAGAGAAGGAGTCTTCTTTGAAAGCCCTTTAGAAAGAGGTAGGGAGAGGAGAGGCGCTGCACCACAGAGAAGTAGGTGAAGGTCCCTTTTCATTGCCAAATTAGGCTCAAAGGCACTGTGTGCTGGGTTTCAGCAGAGCAGGGGTCTGAGCCTCAAGCAAATTCTTGGGTTCACAGGTCATGAGATTTCTCTCAAACAAGGGTTAATGTACGACCTGTGGGACACAGCCTAAGGGACGCATGAGCCAGTCAGTTTGTGAGCTGTGAGATGTGACAGTGGTCAGGCTGGCTCTGACTCCAGTCAGCAGAGGGGCTGAGTGTATAATCGTCCAGCAGGGACAGGTCCCCTGCAGTGTGATGGGACATCTCCCAGCCAGCACCTTAGGAACAGAACACACACATCTGGTCCTGAGTCTAAATGACCTACAATGGTTCAGAGTAATTTATTATTAAAATTATAGTGGTTGAGAGCACAGTGTGATGAGAGAGAGAGAGAGAAAGAGAGAGACAGAGAGAGAGAGACAGAGAGAGAGACAGAGAGAGAGAGACAGAGAGAGAGACAGAGAGAGAGAGAGAGAGAGAGAGAGAGAGAGAGAGAGAGAGAGAGAGAGAGAGAACTTATCTATAGGTCCTGGGATAAAGAAGTGTTGGAGATAGAGGAGGAGATATAGAACCTCCCATGGGACTGGATGTAACTTGTCAAGCTCACTTGGGAAGGGCCCAGAGATAACCAGGTTATCCAGCACCTCTCTCTGTCTCTCTGTCTGTCTCTCTGTTTTTTTTTTTCTCTCTCTCTGTTTCTCCTCCCTTCATTTCTAATTGAGAACAGAGGGGTTATGTCTCCCACTCTCCCTATCCCACAGAAGGGTGGCTGAAAGCCCAGGACAAGGACACAACTAACTTGTGGGTGGCAGAGTAAGATGGAACAGGGTGTTTACCCCCAGGTAGAGCTTTCAGGGGAGTCCTCCCTGCCACCAGACCTCCAGTGACGAAACTGACCCTCACAGAGCCCCAGAGCAGCCCTAACCCTTACCCTCCCAGAGCTCTGGCTGTGTCCCCAGCTGGTACAGTCCTGGGTGCCCCCTCCCCTACAAACTGCCTCGGGGTTGGCGACCTAGTCTTCCCCGGGGGGCCAAGTCTTACCTCCTCAGGTCCCTGGAGCAAGATACCACCCCAGCTCCTTCTCCTCCTGTCCCTCTCTGTCCTGGAGACCCCACGACCCCTCCTTTGAGCTCATCTCTGCTCTGCAGCAGGAAGCCTCACCTCTGCATCGGCTTCAGGCAGCCTCCTTCGGGAGCCTCCAAGCAGCAGCGAGCCCTGGGCGCTTCCTATTTTTGCCACGTCGGGAGGAAACAGAGAGCAGAATGAGGAAGCACCAATGCCCTTTCATAAGCAGCTTCGCCGGCTTCTCAGAATTGCGGACATGCGTCTCTGATAATACGCACGGCATTTATTTCTGCCAAGGACACTGTACCCGACCGCCTCCTGGTCAGCTCTCACATACACTTCACGTCTCAGTCCAGGAATGGTCTCCTCCATGCCACCTTCCCCGACCCCTCTGGAGGAACAGGGGGCAATAGTCACCCTCCCCCTGAGCGTGAGCCCCGAGTCAGGCAGAACTAGGGTGGACCCCAAGGGCACCACTTCTCAGTATGTGGCCTTATGTAAATTAGCTACAGGTGGCCTTGTCAAGCCTTGGGACCCCTTGTGGTATTTTTCTAGAAGCACCTACAAACCAGAAGGATTTTGAGGGAAAAACCTAAGTTCACAACCCTTGGTAAGCAACAGAAGCATTCTGGATCCCTGGGGGTCTGCTCTCCTTTCTCGTTCCTGCCTTAGAGTCCACTGTGACCTGCCCCCAACTTGGTCCTAGGGCAAGTCAGGGTCTACCTCCATTCCCCTCCCCCAGGGCCAGCCATGGCTTGCACCTCCTGACTGGGTGTGAAGTGAATAAATAAATGGACAAAAGAATGAATAACTCTGAGGCTGGTGGGGTTGCGATGAGGTGAGAGAGCCGCTCATTCGGGGCAAATTTAAAGGGGCACCAAAAGAGAAGTCATAGAAGTGAGTGATAAAATGCGTGTGAGTGACATTGTGAAACAGTATGTGAAAACACAAAGCAATGAGTGGAAAAATACAGTGGATGAGGTGTCGGCCTTTGTTTTTAGAGAAGGGCACCATCGGTGACACACTGGTCATTTCTCATTTCCCAGTCCAGAAGTACAGAAATGCAGAAGCAGGAGGCCGGACAGCCAGGAGAGGGACCCCTGGGCAGGGGACAGTCGTCAGCTCAGAATGAGCAGAGTGGGTCAGGAGCAGGCTCAAAACCACCTGCCGACCTCTGACCTTATCGTTCTTTTCTTGGAGATCAGTGTGTTTAAATCTTATGCTTTTAGTCTATGAGGGGGCAGATGCCTGATTTTCAGACACAGCAAGTTCTGTTTTACTTGGTATTTTCTTTTATTCATCAGAAAATGAAAGTCAAAAAAAACCACAGTCTGCCTGGGAGTGACAGACACAGTCCACGGGGTGGACAGCAGGTAGTTGGAACACCCTTGGTTTACAGTGGTGTTAAATTAAGTGCTTGTAATTCTTTTCACCCATGAAATAGCTATGCCATAGTACCTGGTGCCAAATGGCACTGGGGAGGAATCGTGTCAACCCATGAGAGGCTTTCACTGTAAACATGGGACAGCCACACAAGGCAGGTGTCCTCTGTCTGATCACTGGATTCACCATGTGATGTGGCCTTGAAATTCGAAGAAGTCAGTATCTCTTCACACATTGCATAACTGTTTCCCCAAATACCTCATGTTTGAGAAAATTAACACATCATCCCTACATCCCATAACTCCATGTGCAACACATAAGTGAAATGGTCACGTCCACTGTCCCCACCCACACAGGACACTCCAGACATGTAAAATTGACAGGAAATCCCTTGATTCTTTGCTCATACCCCAGTGACAACATGTCTCTGTTGGCAACCTCCTCGTTTGGGGAACGGTGTCGGTCTAGGGTCCTGTAGAGTCCTTGCTGTGCGTGTACCACAGGGGGTGTCACCCATCTCCGGCCGCCTCTTTCAGATACCCATCCCTTGCCTAACATGGAATGAATTTCAAATCTTGACTCAAAGTGCAAATGAATGCATGTGGCTAGTGGCCCCAAGAGGCCTCTTAGAGGTCTCCCCTACAAATGACAAAGGTCTGCAGTGACGAAGCTTCCACTACGTGTGCAGGTCACTTTATTAAATGAAAGTCGCTGGCATATTTATGAAGTGTATCCTATGGTTTGCAGGTCAGAGCCTTAGAAACAGTACCTCACTTAAAGTAATATATATATATATATATATATATATATATAATCATCTACCATAGTTTATATAAGGGAAATGTGTTT
Source organism: Peromyscus maniculatus bairdii (assembly GCF_049852395.1). Lineage (NCBI taxonomy): Eukaryota > Metazoa > Chordata > Mammalia > Rodentia > Cricetidae > Peromyscus > Peromyscus maniculatus. The sequence continues at coordinate 47,557,964 of NC_134871.1, read as the reverse complement.
AATATGTCTCCATATTTTCACACATGTGCTAGTCAGCTTTAAGTGGCAACTTGACCAGTCTAGTGTCCCCTGAGAATGGGGTCTCACTCAAATGAGGACGTGTCCAGGTCAGATTCACCTGTGGGCTTATCTAGGGTGGGGTTGTCCTGACTGCTTCTGTGCTAGTGACAGGGTCTCACTGTGCAGCCTGGCTGGCCTCCAACTCACAGAGATCTCTTTGCCCTTGCCTCCGAAAGGAAGGAGCATCCACAACAATTGTCTTGATTGTTCCTTGATATCTCAGGGCCCCGCCAACTGTGGGCGGCATCATGCCCTGGGCAGATGGTCTTGAACTGTATAAGAAAGTTGGATAAGCACAAGCCTCGGATCCAGCCCACCAGCACACAGCGGTTTTCCATTGTTCATGCTTCTCACTTCTGTTTGAGTTTCTGCCCTGACATACCCCGTGATTGACTGTGACCTGAAGTAAGCCCTTTCCTCCCCCAAGTTACTTTGGTCGTGGCACTTGTCACAGCATGAATAAAATCAGGCTAACATATACACCTATACAACTGTTCATGCTTTTGCAGAATCAGGCAGACAAACGTTTGCAGCTGTTCATCGGCTTCATACCTCAACATCAAGGACACCAGCTTTTCAGATCTTAAGGACTGGAACAAAGCTCGCCACAGAGGACAAAGGAATGTCTTGATGTTCCCTCTCTTGTGAAAAAGCAAGTTTGCTGCAGCACAGCGCTCACTGCTGGGACCAAGCTCATTCCAGTGGCCACGGGTCTAAACACACACGGGGCCACAGGTACCATACCCAGCCCATGCTCGCACGGGGAAGGGCAGATGCATGGCTCCGCCAAGGCTCCCAGTGGCTTTGATGCTCCTGGCAGTCCTAGGTCTGTGACAGAAATGGCTCACTAACGGGTTCCCCGGGCTGGCCAGCACACACTCTGCAGGACCCTTAGACAGTGGTCCGGTCCACGGTTGAGTGGCAGGTCTGAATCCCCTAAGACGTGAGCTCTGAGTTTGGAGTGCTACCCTTTCACTGTCCCTTGGCATGACTTGGGCACTGGCATCCTTTGGGGACTTTTGCAGAATTCCCTGTACTCCACCTTGGTAAAATCGCCCATGAAGTCTTCATCTCTGCCAGTTACGTCAACACATGTATGCCCATTGTAAATGGAAACAAAACAGAACACCCAAACAGCCACCGTGAAAACAAAACCTACAACCCACACAGCTTGCCCTCTAGGAGAGAAGCATCCGGGAAGTCTCCATCCCAGGGCATTTCCAAACCTGCTCTGCTCCTCACTTTCAGGTGGGTGTCGGGGTATGGCGGGTGGCAGAGGATAATGGTGCCCAAACTGTTTTGTGGTAGCTGGAGGCAGACTGGGCTGTCCCGCAGACTGGCTCCGTGGACTTGGCCCGTGAGCATTCAAAAGTCAAGGCAGACGTGGAGCAGCCCCTTAAAAATGGTACCAGCTTGTCCTCTGACAGTTAAGGGTTCCATCAAAATGCTGTGGAAGGTGCCTCTGAAGACCACGGAAAGACAGGTAAGACAGCATCCTTCTCCATAGAGACGACATCCTTCTCTGTCCATGAACAGCAGCTTGCTTTTGGGGACATTCTGTGTTACCTTTCCTGCCAGCACAGAGGGTAGAGTTGACAGAGGGCCACCGCTCTCCATTCTAGAAACATCTTATTGCCAAACTTGCTCACCTTAAATTCCTCTAGGGGGCACTCATGGGAGGCCCTGTATGTGAGACCTCCCTGCCTTTGCCACAGCCACCAGGTTGGGCACTTTTTACTTAACCACAGCAAAGTGTCTGTCGCTGTATGCTGAGCAGTTTGCTGGGAGAGATGGGGATCTGCTGTCAGGAACACCCCGGGGAAAAGAACTCCCCAATGGAAGGCCAAAGGCTCCCTTCTGATGCTCTGAGTTTTCAGTACATCACAGCGAGGGGGACATGTCAGAGAGAAGACATTAAACCCATGGCAGCCAGGAAGTCAAACCTAGCTTTTTTTTTTTTTTTTTTTTTTTTTTTTTGTGTGTGTGTGTGTGTGTGTGTGTGTGTGTGTGTGTGTGTGTGTGTGTTTTCCCTGCCAGGAAAGGCATGCTGTCCAGGCTTAGCTTGCAATACTCCACCCTGGCAGGGAAATCCCAGACTGGAGTGACCATAGAGAAGCCTCCGACCCTGAGTTGTCTTGGGTACTTCTACCCAGTGTGATGCCTTTTTTTGTTGTGGCAAGGTCAGGAGGCAATAACTTGAGCTGGAGAGGACGGGCTTGAAGAATGTCCCTCTGGGCCTCCCACCATGAGCTCCCCTCTTCTGCTTGGCAGGGGGCTGGGAATTCAGGAAGGGGTTCCAATCCAGCTCTGGCTACCAGGTGCCCAGGTGGAGGAGAGTTCTCAGCTCGGAGGTCCAAGTGAGGTAGCCAGTGCTTGCTCAGCATCTGCTTGGCTCCTTTGTGGATTTAGGGCTGGAAGAGGCCTGCAGGGCTCAGAGCTTTCCAGTCTGGCAAGGATTTCTGTCACCAGGGAACTTAGAGGCTTCATTTACTGCCCCCAGGAAAGCCTAACCCCACTGCCCACCAGGAGACTCACTGTGGTGAGGAGCTGGTTTGTGTTAAAACCTGTGCCGTTTCCAGGCCTAAGCACTTTCCAAAGTGTGCCTGGTAGGCCTCATGCAGGGAGACTGACTTCCACCCCAGATGGAGGCCCAGCCAATGCCCTGAGGTTTCTGAGGGACACGGAAGTCAAGGACTGGGCGTCTTAGACTGTCACGTTCTTCCACACCCTTGGGGTCCTAGCCCATTGCTCTGTGCCTGGATCCCTCCCTGACACCAGAGACTTTGGGGTTTTTTCAGGTTGTTTTGAGATTTGAAAACCAGAAGGCCTGAACTCAGAAGCCAACACCCACCACGGGTCTCCAATGTGAGTTTCCTGGAGCGATGATGACTGCCACAAAGCCTCCGGAGGCAGCAGTCATGGCTTCCACAGCAGCCGGGCTTGCTGTTGTCATGCAAGCGTTTTCTTCAAGTGGTCGTGGAGTGTTTAAACTAGCTAGGATTAGTTACTCCTCTGTGTTGTGTTCAAATCCCTGACAGAAGCAGCAGTGTAAGGGAGAAAGGGTTTCCCTGGACTTCCGTCAAGAGGGGTAGCCTTGGCACCAGGAGTGTGAGGCCGTCTGTAGTCAGGAAGCGGAGAGCCCCAACCCCTGGTGCTCAGCTAGCTTTCTCCTTTGGATGTAGTCTGAGACCCCAGCCCACGGCAGAGCGCCATGTACATTTCCCATGGGTCTTCCCACCTCAGCCAACTGCACCTAGAAACTCCTTCATGGACACACCGGAAGTTGTGTTTCCATGGTGATTCTAAATCCAGTCAAGGTGACCATAAGATGAACCGTCGTCACACAGCAGGACTGCCCGCAGGGGACAGCTGAGGAAGGGGCTGCTTGACTTACCTGATCAAAGCGGCAGAGCTCTGCAAGCGAGGGCGAGAACCGCCGGACTAGGCTGCTTCATGAAAGGGTGGAGAGAGGGGTTTATCTGGGATTGAATTGCCAAGGCTATCTATCTCTCAGGAGGCAGAGAGAGGCGCACCATGGTGTGGGGAGCAAGCAGATGTTATGTGTCAGCTGAGATAGGCTAAGTGGATTGACCAGAAGCTAGATGTCTTTGTCCAAGGTTGTTGACCTTTGGGGTTAAGTAAGGGAAGTTTCTCGTAAACAGAAACCGCCTTATGATATCTACTTTTCCAGTAAACAGAAACTTGCCTTTAGGCTTGTTTACCCAGTAACATTCCTTCTGATTACCTGGCCAAAGTCCTCCTCTTCAGGACAATGTCACCAGCGCGGCCATTTGGGGGCTGCTGCTTTGGACCTAACAGCCACAAGGAGAGGTGTACGTCAGTTTTCAGTTAAGCACTGACCCTCTCGCTCCTGACAAAAGTGTGTGTACACGGAAGGCACAGTCAATTAGTGTTCCTAAGATGATTGGACATTGCTTAGTCCCAACCGTGTGCCTTTGAGAGGGTCAAGTGTCTCTGATCTACCTCAGACATGGTTGTGCTGTCCCACATCAAGGCCCTGACCGATGTCACTCACAGAGTGGTCTGACAAGAGGGTGGGCAAAGACAGATCCATCTTGTTCCCGAGACCTTGCTTTGAATGTCACTGAACTTGGCTCCTCTATACCTAGGACTTAAGTTTTTCTCCAGATTACTAAAAAAGTTCTCTACTGTATTTACATTTAAGAACTTTATAAATTTACCCACTCATATCAAGTGTGTAGCAAATTTATTTATTAATCTACACCCCCAGATATCCACCATCAGGTTAAGAAACAGAACATTTGAGTCCGAGGTGGCTTCGTAGGTCCTGGTATAGTCACTGTCTCTAATGGTGGCCATTGCTCTTTCTCTCACTGTACACCCACTGCGCCTGCTTTCGGAAGGACCGAGATAAAATACACAAAAATGAATGCTCATGGGCTTTCACGTGCACAGTCAGTGCCTTATGTACATTCAGGTGACCCAGCAGCAGTCACCACTGCCCACCTCCAAGACTTTCCCATCTCTCCCAACTGAACCACCACAGCAGCATGCCAGTCCTCCTCTCCTGGTCCCCAGAAACCACCGTTCTACTTTCTGCCTCTGTAAACTTAACTAACTAGGGACCTGATCTAAATGGCGTCACTCTGTGTCTCCCCTTTTGTGCCTAGCTTATCTCACTTAGTATAATTTCCTCCCGATTCATCCAATTGTAGTCTAGATCATAATGCTCTTCCTTTACGTCTTAGTGAGGGTTTCTATTGCTATGAAGAAACACCAGGACCGCTGCAACTCTTACAAAGGGAGACATTTCATTGGGGCTGGCTTACAGTTTCAGAAGTTTAGTTCATTATCATCATGGCGGGACATGGCAGCATGCAGGCAGACATGGTGCTGGAGAAGGAACTGAGAGGTATATATCTTTATCCACTGGCAACGGGAAGTGCACTGTATCACTGGGCGTGGCTTGAGCACAGGAAACCTCAAAGCCCGCTCCCACAGTGACACACTTCCTCCAACAAGGCCGTACCCACTCCAACAAAGCCACACCTCCCAACAGTGCCACTCCCTATGGGGGCCATTTTCTTTCAAACCACCCCACTCTGTAAGTCTGATTTCATGTAGCGATGATGATGATGAAGATGATGGTGGTTGTTAGGTCCAAAGGAAACTCTGAAACTACACAAGGCAGTCCAAATATCCAGAAATGAGCTCAACCTGAACTCTAGGAGGATTCCTGGTGGCTGCATAAAAGCCAGCCTTCCTCAGGAACTTGAGAAGCTGGTTCCCCTCTACCAAAAGGAGTCAGTCCCCCTACCTCTTGGCAGAAGGGACACATGGCTACCTGTGGTGTCAGCCTCTTCCAGTATCACAGGTACCTGTTGTACATTTCCAGTCATGCTGGCATCTTAGCCCTGCTCACCTCCTCCCTACCCTGAACTCCCTCCAGCTCACAGGCTCCTCTCCCCACAGCTACTCATTCTCCTCATAACCCTGCTATCCTCAGCATACTCTCCCACTCGCTCGCTTGCTCTTTCTCTCCCTCCATGCTCTAATACTGCTTCCCTCATTGTCTTTTCTATCCTCTATCCCCTGCTATTCTGCCCCCTGCCCTCCCCAGAGACAGCCCCGGCCATGTCCAGTCTGCTGGCCATGTTCAATCTCGTTCTTTCTCTCTCTGCTCAGGATGCTTTCAGATCCTCTGGCTGTTCTGTCTTTCATCTCTACAATAAGAGCCTTCTCCGTAACCATACCATGGTGTGGTCATGTCGTCATACATCTGGTGCTCAACACCCAGAGGGGCACAAATGGACCCCTCTCCAAGGTGCTGGACTTCTCCTAAGTGAACCAAGCTGCTGATTTGACTCTCATAAGGTATGGATCATTTGTTTCTGCTGGTTCCTGTCACCCACCATATTGGACTTCAAAATTTAGAGTCTGTCTCTTCAGACATTTCTTTTTTTCCACCTGCTCTGTCCTCAGGTGAGTGTCACCGGGAAGTCACTTGCTCTGTCTCTGTCAACTCCTGGAGCTCACTACTGCTATGGAAGTCACACTGGTGGTATATCGGGCAGCTTCTCTCTCCATTCTGGGCACCCACCAATTGAAAGGAATGCCTCGCCTTTGTGATTTGGGATGTTTCTCTCTGACAAGTCTCTCAGTCTGCTTGAGGACATCCTGGATTGAAATTCTTGTCACCAGGACACTTGCTCTTCTCTCTCCCATCCTTGCTGTCCCTCCCAACACGTTCTCAGATCACACCTGGAGCTTACTCTGCCTCTAACCACAGCTAGCCACTTGGTTCTCCTCACCTCCCCTGCTCTGTCTCTGTACCTCTCCTCGGCTCACTGGAATCTGCTGTTTAAGTTCCTCAGGTACCCGGGCAGCTTCTCTGTGTCCTCCTGGGCGTCTGAGACATTGGAATCCTCCGTCTGGTGGAGTTTCTGTTTGAGGCCCTTTTCCCAAGCCTCTCCCATCACCTCTTCCCTCTCCTTCTTTGCTGCTTGCTCTCTCTCTCTCAGCTCACTTGTGTCTCTAACCACAGGCCCTTCCCCTTCAGGCTCTCCTCACCCACTTGGTAAGTGTCCTCTCAGTCTCTCTGTCTCCCGAAACCTGCTCTTCCCTCCTGGGCCCCCATCACATGGAATCGCTCTGCACGCTCCTCCACTGTGATTCAGGACACCTCTCTGCGAAGGTACTTACTTCCTCCTCTCCCTCTATTGGAATCCTCTCTCTGGTGGAGTTCCTTTGTGACCCTTTTTCCTAAGCCTCTCCCACATCCGCTTCGTTCTGCTTCTCTTTGCTGCTTGCTCTGTCTCTCCGCTCACTTCTGTCTCCAACGTCTTCCCCTTCAGGCTCTCCTCACCTGCCCCTCCAACCTCCTTTCCTCCTCAGACTCAGAGGTTCCATTAAGCCTCACCAAATGGCTTGGCCTCAGTACAGCTCCATGGCCAACCATGGCGCACTCCAGTTCCAAATTCTCCCAGGTTGTAACCACTTCTGCCATTGCACAAACAAACGATCCCAAATCTCAACTTTCTCTGCTTCACTCTCAGAAATCTCTCATCCCTGAGCCTTCCCAGCTCTCTGTTTCCTCTAGTCCCTCTATCTGGATTCAGAATCGCAGAAACTCAAATGGCTTTTGGGCATGGATAATATTTTAAAAATTGTTTTATTCTGTTCTACTGTATAAAAAAAAAATGTCTCTGGAGTTGGGTTATGGCCCTCCCTCTCCAGACCCAAGCATGGTTGTTTAAAAGTTTCCTATAAAATCTCTGTCCTGGGTCAGGCGGGCCACCTGATTTCATAACAGGGAGAAGGAAAACAAAACAAAACCCCCAAGAAAAGATGCAAAGAACTTTAAAACAACCACAAAGCAAACTCTTCCCACCAGGGATGACTGCTGCTCATCTCACACTCCTTTTCCTGGTCTTATTTAACTCTCTAAATACTCTCCTCTCACTTTTGCTAAAGTAGAAACTTAATCTCAAGGTTTGTAAGACTGTTTTGTAAACCCTCTTTCTCTCACAATTTGTAAATTCATTGGTCTAAAGAACTTCATAAAATCTGTAACAAAAAGCTAGTTTGAAACTTGTAACAATAGGTTGATAGTTAAAAAAAAAAAAAAAAAAAAAAAAAAAACCTATACAGGAGGTCATCTTAATTTGCTACAACATGCTTGTATGTAACTTGGATTCAACTCTTGTTTAAAAAATATATCTGTTACAGCATACTGTATATGTAACTTGTTTCAATTCTTGTTTATGGAAAATAGAACTTACTAACAATAAATGTTATTTTTGTTATAAACTTCAGGTTTATACATTCTCGAAGTTGGAAAGGTCTGTTCAGCCTAACAACAACAACAAAAGACTTAAAGATGCGTGTCTTAGCCACTTACGTCTTTACTCACTGTGTTCAACGCCAGGCTTCTAGAAAATCTTAGATAAGAAACAAAATGTTTGGGGGCTGGGGAGATGGCTCCATGGTTAAGAGCACTGGCTGCTCTTCCAGAGGACCCAGGTTCAATTCCCAGCACCCACATGGCAGCTCACAACTGTCTGTAACTCCAGTTCCAGGGGGTTTGACACACTCACACAGACATACATGCAGGCACAGCACCAATGTACATGAAATAAAAATAAAAATTATATAAAAAAGATACAAAATGTTTGATGAACAAGATATGTTTGATAAATGAGGTTGATAAATTCCTAAGGTCTATTTAGTCTAGCAGAAACCGACTTGAAGATGTAGGTCTAGCCTCTTTGTCTTTGCTAACTTTGTTAAGCTTTAGCTCTTTGGATAAACTGAGTCATATAAGAAACTGTCATATTCTGTTAAGGTACACTAGGAAAGGGTCAGAAATGTAAGGTTCCTAGTCTCTCTGTAGACTGTAATTATGGTTTAAAGTTTTATTTTGATGATAAATTATCTTCAAATTTTTAAGGCTCCTCGACAGAGATAAAAATAAAATCCTAATCTTAGAAAAGCTACTAGCTGGTTGTAAACTGTTAAAGATAATTAAGACATGAAGTTAATGGTCATTCACTTATAAATGATCTAATTCCTTAATGTGCTCAGAACTATACTTGTAGTTATGCTAAGTGCAAACATAATTCATTTACAGGAAAAGCTTTTAGTCTTCTGTCTATGCTGTCAAGGTTAAGCCTGAAGCAAGTAATTAAAAATAAGCAAAGTTTGTTTAAACCCAGGAATACTTAGTAGATTAAACAATGGCTCTCAAATCCCCCAGAGAGATTTGCTAAATATAGCACTTCAAGTGTTTAATGAAAAAGACTTCCCCCGACGGACAAAAACACCAGCTTTAGGTAACAGCAGCTGAGGCTGTCTCCAAAGAAGATGGACAGCAATGATCCACACCTGGAGCTTACTTCAATTGAAGTAATACAGACCACTGGGCAGAGAACGCCCATGCCTCACCTGCAGTCAGGGACCCACCCAAACTGTACCCACTCTTGGGTGGACTGATCTACTCTACCTGGACAAGGTAGGTCAGTTTTTCCAAATTCTTCCTGCACAGAAAAATCTCTCAGGCCTTCTGAGTCTGGTAGCCTAAGGCTGATGCTGCCCTGTGTGAAAAGCCAAAGATTGACAACCTCTGCCCCCAACTAAGTCATCTAGACCACCATGGAGGATCCAGGCTGGCTGTTAGGTAGCAGGTAAATTTCTGTCACTTGAATTGCTACAGAGGCCACTTGGAATTTGCTTCCTAGTCAATTTTATCATCTCAGGTCTCTGAGGGGGTTGATGGCCAGCTGAAGCTTCATCAGTTAAGTAGCTGTGAGCTGACTTTAAGATAATACATGATGTTAAGACTTCAAAAGTTCAGAGTTTTAACATATTAATCAGTGGAGTTCTGATAAACTATTACTATTAAACTCTAGCCTTGAGAAAGCACCAGCCACCGTTATCATAGTCACAGGCTCAAAATTTTAATTTTCCTTTTCCTTTTCCATTTCATTTAGTTATTTTCTAGATACAGACTTAAAATGCTTCTCACTGTGCCGAAAACATCTCTGTCCAATTTGTACACACCCAGCCCTCTGGACAGAGGAAACAGTGTCCACGCTTTTAACCAGAACCATCCTTCTGGGTTCCCAGGTGCTGCGGCTCAAAGGCATGAGTCTACCCCAGCAGACATTGTTAACTGCGTTGGCTACAACTGGGATTTCAGTGCAGGTTACAAACAGGGGTAATGCTAATCTGTCTAAAATGTTCATCGCTTTTTGTTAACTTTAAAAAATTCATGGGCGCTTCAGGGAGTTGCGACTTGGATCCACCTGCCACAGGTCCAACTGATTCAATATAAGTGCTCCTGTCAGTCAACAGCCTAAGCTTTCCTGCCAACCGCCCACTCCTGAGGGTAGGCTCTCTCCTTTCCCTGGTCTTGGGACTCCTTGCCACCCCAGCAGCCACCACCAGGACCACAGGCCTGGAAGTTTTAAGTGTACACTGAGATAAAACTTTCCCCTAAACTCCTTTACTTTAACCTTCTCTCCCTGGTCTATACCTGTCCCAGCAGATTTCCACTCAGCCGACAGACTGGCCCTTTATGGAGAAGTTGGCCAACCCAGCGTTAGTGTAGGCATTTGAACTGCATCTTGTGACGTATAAGAAAAAGAGACTTCCACCTGGGGGTGGAGGAGAGCAGGAGGAGGCATCCAGGGGCAGGGCTGGGCACTGAGTTGTGAAGGGAGACCTAAGATGCTGATAGGCGTATGTTTATTCATCTACCTGGCAAGTATCGAACCCCTGATGTGTGCCTGTCATGGGACAGGGAAATGGTATGGAATTTACAATTCAGAACTGGCTGCACACAAACCTGTCTGTTCTACGTACCAGGAAGACCCTACCCCACAGCAGGAGCCTGTGGAAGCCAGGGGGTGCATTCCTGGGAAATCCAAGCATAAGACACAGAGTAAGTGTCCTCGGAGCTGGGTGGGCCTCAGAGATGATGGCAATCCCGTCGGGTGGAAATGTCCCCCGAGGACTCAGCATTCCTGGGTCCATTCACTCTTCTGGAGAGTTAAGGAGGTTAGTGGGTTGCCAGGGGGATTGACCCAGCCTCGCTCCCCTCTCCCGTTCAGCAGGTGGTACCCCAAGCCCACAAGTAGTGGCTGAGTCGAGGCCATGTTCCTTTCATGGCCTTCCAAAGGGGTCCCAGCGGCAAACACGGGGTCCTGGGATTCTGTCCCTTTCCCCCTGTGGGCTGTGCTCCTGGAACTAGGAAGCGTCATGGCCATGACGAGGGAAGTCCAACTTGCTCTCATGTCCATGGAAAAGTTCACGAGATAGAATCCTTGCCCCTCCCTCCTCTACAAAGCCTATTTAACCATCTGACGGCCTCGGCTGCAGATGCTCACACTCTGTCCCCCTTGTTAGCCTAACAACCCACCAGGAGCGGGAGATGTATTGCTATATCTGATTCCCAGTGTCAAGAAGCAGGAGACACCAGATACATGCCTTCCTGACGTGCTAGGATGTACAGAGAGGTCAGCGTGGGGCAGATCAAGTGGGAATGGGACACACACACACACACACACACACACACACACAATTCTAATTGGACATGGGTGGCCTCCCTCCATGGATCTCAGAAGTCACAGGCTCTTCCAAAGGTCCTCTGTGGCAAACATTGGCTCCCTGGGATGATCTTATCTGGGAATTGATCGTCCCTTTTGCATTTTTCTTTAATTTGATGGTATCTGAATAGACTTCCCTTTTCTCTCTTGAGCAACTGCAACTACTAAACCTCAATTCTTTATCTCCTGAGTCCGGCAGCCTCGGGCTGCAGATGATGCTCCCACAAAGCAATCAGCAGGCAGGCCCTTGGCCTCTGTGATCAGATCTGGAAGTGTTCTGCCTTAGCGCTCCTCTGAAGACATCACTCATCTCCACCTGTCCCTCCTGCCACCCTCCCAGGCCTTCATGATGTCCACATGAGCTCCCTGTTACACACTTCAGCCTCACAACCCTTCCTCACAAGGCTGCTCACCGGGCTTCCCAGGTCTCACTCTTGAGCGTGGGAGAACACAAGCCATGCTTCCAGTGTGTTTGGTGTATGACTTCATTTGGCTTTTTCCCACGTGGCTTTTTCCCTCTGTGGTCACACTTGGGCTACTTAACTACTCTAGGCAGAGCGTTCCCTGCTGGAAATACCCGGGACCAGAAGAGTTAGAAATATTCGAGTATATACAATGAGCTATCTAGAGGGCAGGTCCGAGTCGATATAGGAAATTCCTTTATGTATTGTGTGAATCTTATACGCAATAGGCTCTTTCTGCATTTGGCCTGCGGCCTGACCCACCAAGGAAGGCATGGAATTCCACACTTGTAGCATCATGTAACACACTTGTAACACTTTGTAGCACTCCAGAGTCTGGATTTTTGGGGGTTAGGCTTTCTTAACCTGAATTCTTCTATTTAACTCCTGGCTGCATCTCCTCCCTCTCATATCATGGGTTCTTTGATCAACACCCCTTGCCTGCCACCGAAACTCAGGTCTGACCCCTCCATGAGCCTTAGATCTCCAGATGTTCTGAACCCACCTAACTTTTATTATTACTCAGGAGCCATTTGCTTTGTTTTGTGAGGCAGGGTCTATCACTGAGAGGGTTCACCCATGAGGCTAGGCTGGTGGCCAGTGATCCTCAGGGACCTGCCTATCTCTAGCTCTCCAGGCCTGGGTTGACAAGCATTCATCACTACACACTACTTTTTTTTTCTTAGTTGGTTCCAGGGATCAAACTTGGGTCCTCACGCTTCTCTGAGTTTGAGGCCAGCCTGGTCTACATAGTAAGTTCTAAGCCATTCAGATATACACAGTGAGACCCTATCAAAAACAAAAACAAAAACATAGCAATTTGCTAAACGCATCCTGAGGGACCAGGAGGAGCCAGAACGGAGCCAGAGATAGAGGGAGAAGAACAGGAACTTCAAGGGGATGGGGATGTGGTGGAAGTCCACAACCCAGGGGACTTTGGGGCTGCAGTCACGAACGGGGACTTGGTCCTATGGGTACTGAGGGCCGGTGAGTCTCGAACAGGCGGTCCTGGGATTTGATTAGCTTTTGAAAAGATGGTTTCAGCTGCTGAGAACAGAGGGAGGGGAGGAGGGAGGGCATGTCACCAGCTGGAAAATGGTGCTGACCAGCTGGGACTCTGGTGTCAACAATGGGGAAAATCAAATGGATTCTGGAAAAACTTAAGGGTCGGAATCATAGGATGGGGTGGTCACACCATCCAGGTCATATTGACGATCTGGCAAGGGCAGTGCCAGGAGGAAGAGTGGCAGTTACCCTCCTCAAGGTGGAGATCTGGAGAGGCTTGGATGGCACAAAGGCTTCCAGCACACCTGCCTCAGCTAGGACTGGCTTCTGCATGATGAAGATACTCTCTTTAGGGTCTGTGTCAGAACTGGTTACCCTAGCAACAAGAGCTCTGCCCCACCTTCCTGGCCTTCGGCACCTCTCCTTGCTGCCTTCCTCTTCCCTGGCCTACCTCATGGGTCTCCGCCTGAGCTAACAGTTCTTCCCAGCCCACCAAGTGCCCAACACACATCTTCCTGATGCTGAAACATCTGGAGCCAGAGTGGGAAACTGCAGAGAAGGCCTACCCTTCTGTCCCCGATGTTCTTCAAGGATGCTCAGAAGACAGGAGGCTGTCAGCATCCAGTCTGAGCAGAAACAGACCCAACAGCTGCTCTCTGGCGGGAAAATCCCTACACTGTCTAGGAGCAAGGAGAACTCTTTCTCTTCTTAGCCAGGCCTCAGGCAGGAGAATCGGAGCCAAGAGGCTCCCAGGAATCAACTGTGGCAGGAGATGAAGTGCCCTAGCACGGGCTGGTTATGACCACAGGAACAGCGGGCTCATTCTGAGGACCGGTGCTTCCTCTGGAAGCCAACAGCACAACGTGGAATGATCTGAGGTAGATCAGAGCAGGGCACGTCTCCTCACCTTGAGTTTTTATGTCAGGGACCTCACCGTGGGAAAGGCTGTAGGAACTGAACCGTCAGGAACAAGAGGGCTTGTTTCTGGAAGAAGCCAAGCTAGTCTCAGTCATGTGAGTAGTGGCCGAGAGAAGACCCTGAAAACAACCATAGCCATGGGGAACCCTCCTGACTTAAGTCAAAGGTAAGGGTTGGGTCTGCGTTGCCAGCTGAGGGCCGTGGGGGCAGGTAACTGAGATGTGGGGACAGGCCCAGGGGCAGGAGGCAGGCAGATCCTCACTGAGAATGCCGTTCTGTGGGATGGAAGGGTGTTTTCCAAGCAAGGATGCATGGGCTCTAGGAGGGATTCTGAGGAGCGTCCCGGACATACAGATTCATGAAGGTGCCTTGGACAGCTGCACACAGGGTGGAGGTGCTAATGAAAGTCAGAAGAGGTAGGCATGCTGAGCTCACCAGAAAGGGCGGGCTGGGCTGGGTGTCCACTGCATGAGCAGCCCAAGACAGGTCCCTAGTAGGATGAGCATGTAACAGAGGAAAGAGCTGGAGGCTCTCGGGCCCTGGTACCCTCCTGGGAACCCCAGGTCAGCCACCATTGGCAGGGGACTGACTGTTCAGGACATGAACGGTGCCCAAACTCTGTCCCTAGTTTTACACACCTCTCCTCCACAGAGACCTGCTTCCCCCGGGTCTAGAAGTGACTTTGGCCAGAGCTCTACTCAGCTTTCTCTGTTGTGAAATTTGATTTCTTCACATTGATTGTCACCCAAGCACGACACAGGAAGTGGTGAGCATGAGTCCTGGAATGATTAGTGTGTGTGGGTGGGAGAGCCGTGGACACATGACCATGCACACTGCATGGATGGAGGGATAGTTAATATCTGGGAGGGGGAAAATGAAGAGCTCAGACTGAATCCAGGTTGTGTGGGGTCACAGCCTTGGGTTCAAAGCTCACTGAGGTAGCTTCCATCTGGGGCTCCCCAGGGACCTGGCTCCAGCTCCAAGGAAGGGCAGTCTTCAATGCAGTCTGTCCTCTGGAAGCACCATGGTCTTCTGGATCACCCTCTCTTTTCAAGGGGTCCCTCTGCCGTGGTCTTCAGGGTTCATGTCTCCTCAGATAAGGTAGCACGACTCAAGTACCTTCTATATTATCGGTTTTGTTTTTCCTGTTGAGCTTGCAAGACTGCCGGGTGGGGATAACAAACCTGACTGGTTGTGGCAGGCACCAAGGTTCTGGGATAGACTATGTGACCTGCCCTGATCCTGTCCAGAGAAGCCAGGCATGCTGGTGATGCCAGCTGCTCCTCCAGCTTTAAAGGAGGTCACCCGTTTTTATTGCCAGTGCCACCCGAGAGATGGGCCCTTCAGAGCTTGTCTGTGATGTTCGATCTCCATCATCAGCTTGATGAGGTGTGTCTATGAGAGTATTTTCAGAGAGGTAAACTGAGGTAAGAAGACCCACCATGCATGTGAGCAGTACCATCCCAGAAGCTTGGGGCCTAGACTGAATAAGAGGGGGAAAAGGAGAACAAACATTTATCTCTGTCTGCTTTCTGATTAGGGACACAATGTGACCAGATTCCTCACATTCCCTCCATGATGTCTTCCTGCCACGATTGACGGACTGTACTCTCAAGCTATGGACTGGAATACATCATCTCTCTCAAGTGGCTTCTTGTCGTATACTTGGTCAGAGCAATGAAATAAGTAACTGCTTATATCTTCAGTCCCCAGTTGATACCAAACCACCAAGAGCACAAGAGAGATCAACTGCCTTTGTGACCCTGGAACAGCTGGAATGGGCCACTTTCCCCACAAGAGACTTCAGGGCCACCCTTAGCATGCCTCAGATCCTGGATTTCATGTAAGAGTCTATGTACACATCCAACCCCAGTGCCGTCTAATCCCTTCCCACCTGTCCCTGTACCTGCTTTGGAAATGCCCTCATCCTTGAGTACTAGCCCCCTCAGTCCCCTCACTGACTGCCCACTCTGTCCCTGTCATAGCTTAGATTCCTGAAGACCCCAGTGCTCTGATGTGGCCTTGCCTTGAAGTTGGGTCTTTACAAGAGAATGGAGGTAAGTGAGGCCATTGACTGGACTCTCAGCCCACAGAGCTAGTATCCTTATAGAGAGATGAGACGTGGATTGTAGAGATGATGCAAGCATGGATTTAGAACTCAGCACCCATGGAAAAGCTGGGCATGGCTGCAGGAACCCCCATAACCCCAGCCCAGCTCCTCCAGGTTCATTGACTTCAGAAGCTTTCTCGTCGGGCTTTCTCTGGATCCCCAATAATGACACAGAGATTTAATATTAATTATGAAAGCTTGGCCATAGCTTAGACTTTTCCCAAACTAGCTCTTATAACTTAATTAGCCCATTTTTGTAAGCTATGTTCTGGCATGTGGCTCTGTTACCGCTTCTTAGTACAGCACATCCAACTTGCTCCAAGTCTGCTGGAGAAACCCCACACCTAGATTCCTCCTCCCAGTCTCTGTCGTCTCTGTCTCTCTGTCTCTATCTCTCTCTGTCTCTCTCTGTCTGTCTCTCTCTGTGTCTCTCTCTCTGCCTAGAAGTCATGCCTGTACCTGTACACACACACACACACACACACACACACACACACACACACACACACACACACACAATCAAGAATTGCCCATTAAGGGGCTGGAAAGATGGCTCTTCAAGATGACCGTGTCAGGGGGCCCACAGTTGCCTGTTACTCCAACTCCAGGGGGTCTGACACCCTCTCTGGCCTCTGTGGACAATTGCATTCATGTGTACATACTCCTCCCCATAACGAAAAATAAAACAAATCTTAAAAAATCATCAATTAACTATAAAGCTGTTAGCTAAACACCTGGGGTAGGGGAGGAGAAGACGGAGAATGACGAATGACGGGGAGAATTTCACAGAGGGGAGGCAGAGCGAGACAAAGGCAAAGAGAGGCAATCGCATAAACTGAGTCCCAGCTCTGAGAGCTGCCTTTCTGCTTCTGGGGTCTTGGGTTGGGGAAAACAGCATCACTCAGTGGAGCCATCAGATTGGCATCCTGCCAGGGTTTGAAAAGCTCTAAGATGTTTTCAGCTGCTGCCACAGGGAAGTGTCACATGGCTGAGGTGAGGTGGCCTATCTCTGGGTCCCTTCCTGCTTCCCCTTGCAGAGGTAGCAGGCAGGCAGCTGATCGTCGTCACTGAGGCTGGGGGAATCCTGGGTTCAACACCTACAAAGCATGGGGCAGAAGCAGAGGTCTGGAGTTTGACAGCAGCCCAAGGCCAGGGACACAGGAGGGAAATGAGGAAATGAGCAGATGGCGGCTTGGGAAGGACTCGGGTTCCTGTGGCCGCACAAGAGAAGCCCCAGGGGGCTTACAGGCTGCAAGTACTTCACACACACACACACACACACACACACACACACACACACACACACACACACACACACACACACACGGGTCACATAATGAAAGCCACACCCTGTAATCAGAAAGTGTCGAAATAGCTGCACCACCATGGGAAGCTGCCGCATGAGGGCAAAGATTTGCAGATCAATCCAGAGCTGGGAACTGAACTCAGGTCATCTGCACCAGAAGTATGTGCTCTTAATCACTGAGCTGTCTCTCCAGCCTCTATGTGCGTGTGTGCGTGCGTGCATGCGTGCGTGTGCGTGCGCACGTGTGTGTGTGTGTGTGTGTGTGTGTGTGTGTGTGTGTGTGTTTTACAGGGATGGAGATGTAGCTCAGTTGATAGAGCACTTGCCCAGCATGCACAGAGCCCCGAGTTTGGTTCCCAGCATCACATAAAACCAGGCATGGCTGTGCAGGCCTGTAGTCTTGGCAACCAGAAGATGTAGGCAGGAGGCTCATGAGTGCAAGGTCTTCCTCAGTAAGTACAAGGCCAGCCTGGGCTACATGGGGCCCTGCCTCAAAATGAATGAATCAATATGAGCATTTTAAGCAAGCAACCGACAAGTGTGGAGAAGGCACGTAACCAAGAGGATGGGTGGCGTCCTCTCGGAGCCATCTCCGGGTCTCTTTCCGATTCAGACTTCAGAAACACATTATCCTTTCTGCACAGTTTTGTCTCCACCCATCTGATGTCTGACTTTCCTGAGAAGATGTGAGCAAATGTTTAGTCACCCCAGGTAGGGCACCACAACAGACCAAAGAACCATTCCATACGAACCTTCTAGCCACAGAGTTCCCTGGGGTTACTCACAGGAACACGGGTGACTTGGTGTTAATAGTGTCTATATCCCCATGATGTACCATCTCCCAAGCGGTCCCAGTCTAATGAGGGCCTCCCTCTGGTAACCACAGCTCTGATTTCCAGGTGCCAATCATGCTTGGAGGACAGCGCCCTCATCGCCCCATTGTTCTTGCTGGGTTTTCATTTTCCACCCCAACCCCCTCTCCCAACACATGTGCACACACTTGCTTGTGCACACACTTGCTTGTGCACACACATGTACATACACGGTCACACTGGTATTGACCTCAGAGGCTCAGTGACAGTCCCCACCTCTTTTCTCCCAGCCCAGCACGCAAAACTGTAGGAGCCTTTGCTGGCCCAGACAAACCTATCAAATGTCCCACTGTAGTTACAGGGCCCTTGAGTCCCTATTCTTGCCCTGCAGGACACCTGAGGGTGGGGTTCTTGTGAACAGCTTGTCAAAGTTCACCCAGCAGCCAGAAATACATCACGGCACTCCTGGTTGGCTCCATGTTGCTGAGACACTTTTTCTGCTTGACTACGTAGTCACGAGACCCATAGGACAGGAGAAGAGTAGTAGCAGTGACCACCATGTCTTTGTCCCCTCTGGGCCGTGTCGTCTTCTCAAATTGTTCAAATTTCTTGTCAGAGTTCAGGTGCTGTCATTAAATTGGGGGAGCGGGGGTTCTGAGTGGGTTTCATGTTCTAGGAAATGTTCCCAGGAAAGTAAGGAAGATGCTATGACTTCTAGCCCATTTTACAGATAAGGAAGCTGAGTCTCCCCTCCAAGTGATCCAGCGAGGCAGAAGTGGAGGTAGACCTAGATCCCCCTCTTGGCCTCCCTTGCTTCCCTTCTCTCCATAGCAACCTCTGCGTAGGTGGCTCTCTGCCTTCCTCTCTCATGGCAAAACTCTTTGAATGTCCTCTCCATGTCCAGCCAATCGGCTCTTCTTCTTGTCTCATTCCAATTGTGCTTTAAGGCAACCCTCCAAACCCTAGCCCCTGGGAAGTGTTTCTTGTCTGCAGGGAAATGGGATAGTAACCTGAATTGTGTAAGTGGAAAGTCCCTAAGTTTTCAGGCTGGGAAATGAGATTCAAGTCCCTCACGCCAACAGTGCCAGGCTTGGACTTATGGACCATTCTACTCCAAGGCAAGGCTCACTCAGCACAGTGCCACCCAATCCTGCCCTTCTGGAAAACCCCTCATGTCTAGCAAATAGAGAAAGCATGCAGGGGTCATATTCACAAACTGTCTGCTGCAGCCTTGGCTACTACAGAGCAAGAAGCCACACCCTCTCAGGATTACCGGCATCATCCAAATGTTGGAAAGGGGCAAATGCTGGCATTTACTCCCACCAAATCCCTTCCCAGCAGAGGGCTGAGAAGTGTTTCTCAAGGCCCCATATCACAAAGTGCCATAGATGGAATCAGAGGGCATCATGACAGGGGCAATAAACTACAAACAAGGGGCACATATCACCTGCTCTCTCTTTTATGTGAAAAGTGGGTGAAACATCAACTTGGGCTGGAGAGTGTGTACTGTTCTTGAAGAGTCTGGCTCTTAGCAATCACTTTGGACAACTCACAAATGCTTGTAATTTCATCTCCAGAGGATCTGGCACCCTCTCCTGGCCTCCTCTTGCACCTAGACTCAGTGGTGGCATATACGTTTAATCCCAGCACTTGGGAGGCAGAGGAAGGCAGATCTCTGTGAGTTTGAAGCCAGCCTGGTCTACAGAGTGAGTTCCAGGACAGCCAGGACTACACAGAGAAACTCTGCCTCAAAAAAACAAACAAACAAAAAACAAAACCTTCCTTTAACAAGCTGACTGAAACATAGACTAATGATTACTGTAAGAATAGAATTCTTAAGTTTAAGAGAGTTGATTCTATTTATAGTTTTTGTTTTATGTACACAAACTTTTTCGTAGCTCAAGATTAGGGAGATAGTATTTTGCACATCTTTTCAAAGGGTGTGGCGGCTCCAATACCATTAGATTAGTTCTCCTTGGAACTGAGCAGTTCTCAGACAGCATTCTTGGGCTCCACTTTTCCTTCCCACACGGATGTGCAAACACTGTGGATGCACCTTGTCAAGGGGTCTCTGTGCTCAGTTCTGGCCCCTTAGTAACTTAACCTCGGTGCACTGCTGTCTCCACTTCCCTTCATTTGTGAGTCAAGTTGTGTTCTCTAAGTGGTACCATCCTCACTAGAGCCTTGAGATCTCAAAGAGCTCTTTGGTGTTCTGTGTACATTTTTGCACACACCTATAAGATTATAAACACACACAGGCACACACACACGCACACCCTATAGGAATGTGTCTTAGTCCGCTTCCTATTGCCCTGTCCTTATTTGCTTTCTATTGACCAAATCACCTTGGGGGAGGAAAGGATTTATTTGGCCTCCACTTCCACGTCACAGTCTGTCCCTGGGAAAATCAGGGCAGGGGCTCACAACAGAAACCTAAAGGGAGGACTGAAGTAGAGATCACAAAGGAGCACTGATCACTGGCTTGCTCTCCGTGGCTTGCTCTCTGTGCTTTTGTATATAACTCGGGACCATCTGACGAGGAATAGTACCACCCACAATAGACTGAGTCCTCCAGCATCAATTATTAATCAAGACAATGCCCCCAAACACTTGCCCACAGGTCAATCTGATGGAGGCATTTTGAGGCGCCCTCTTCTTGGTTTCTGTCAAGTTGTCAAAAAATAACCAGCACAATTGACACCTTGTCAACTTGACCCACAAACGCATCACTATTAAACCATAACCTTCCTTTTATTGTTTATACCCAAGATCTCAAGCTAATATCACAGTATAAAACACAGTATAACTTTAAAGGTCCCACAATCTTACAAAAATCAAACACTTCAAAAGTTCTAGTCTCTTTAAAAAATTCAAAGTCTCTTAACTGTGGGTTCTTGGAAAACACAAAAATAAAAAACCCTAGTTACTCTAAAAGGAAATAATCAGGGCACAAAAACAATCACACTTAAGCAAAACCAAAGTCCATCCATCAGCATAGCTCCAAATCTTGTATCTCACTGCCTGACATGTGGGACTCACTCATGATCTGAGCTTCAAAGGGCATCTCTAACCGAAGAGCCTTGCAGGATGGAAATAGAAGTATTGCTAGGACTTCCTATGCTTGACCACCAGCACAGCTTAGATAGAGATAGACAGACAGACAGACAGATAGAGAGTCTCAAAATAAATTAAGTAAAAGTAGTAAAGCAGGACACTTGAAGTCCTGCTTGGCATCCAAAAACATGTATATAGGAACATGCACCTCTACATACATGAACACATATGGCACATACATACACACACTCACACACAAAAGGAGGGGAAAAGGAGAAGAAACAATTAAGTTCCTGTCTAGGAGGTCTGTTTCTTTCTCTTTTGTTTTTCTTCATTTTTATTAGTTCTTTGAGGGTATCTCACAGTGCGTTTGATCACATCACCCTCTTTTCTCTGCTCCCGGATCTATCCGCCCTTTCCTACCAACCCAACTCTGTGTCCTCTTTTTAAAAAATCAAGTAGAATTTCTGTTGCCAATATGCTCTCGGGTGTGCGGCTGTCACTGAAGGGTAGTCTACCCACCAGGGGCCACCTCCATAAAGAAAACTGACTCTCCTTCTCCTAGGAGCCACCAACTGCCAACAGCTCCTTAGCTAGGGACCAGACTTCATATACACCCCACTCTCCACGCTGGGATTTTGTCTGGCCTGACCTCGCAGAGGCATTGTGCATGCTGTCTCAGTTGCTATGGATTCATTGATACAATTTCCCTGCTGTGCCCGGAAAAAACGGTTTTCGTGTAGTCCTCCACCACTGTCCCCTCTTCTGCAATGATGCCTGAGCTTTGGGTATATAGATTCAAATTAGAGCTGAGTATTCAGTTGCCTCTGATTGTCTGCATTTTTTTTTCCATTGTGGATCTCCATATTAATCGCTATCTACTGCAAAAGGACGCTTCTCTGGTGAGGGTGGCTCATGCACTAATCTGTGCGTGTAAGGATGGGTATAAGGAGTCTATTTAGAAGAGTAATAGTAGTAGGTTCTCCCCTGGGGCCTATGACCTGACCACTCACATTGGAGTGGCCTGAAAGCCAATCAGAAAATGGTTGCATATTCCCGTAACATTCATGCCACTATTGCAAAAGTGGGTGTGTCTTCCCAGGCCAGACATTGTTTTAGCTCACCGGGCTCACACGTGTGCAAGACTGATGATTTCTCCATCATTTTGTACACAGCACTCTCCAGCATTACGAGCGATAGCCAATAATGTGGAAACTCTCAGACAAAAGCTGATTTCTCCATGTTCTATGACGCAAGTAGTTGGTGTCTTCTGCAACAGGGTCTTGCTGTCAAGTTCTGGAGCACTAACAACACTAACAATAGCCCGTAACGTTGGGGGGGGGGCGGTCTATGGGACCTCAGTTGAGAACTCCAAAGGAGTTAACCCATTCCTGGCTATGCCTGTCAACTGATGAACAGGTAATAAATGTGGTACATTGACACAATAGGCTGTTACCCAGATGTTAAAAAACATGAAATTGGAAATGATCATTCTGAGTGAGGTAACCCAGCAAGATAAATGACATAGAGCAGCTCTCATTTGAAGATATTAGCCTTGAACCTTCAGCTGTATGTGCTCCATTTGGAATACCCATGGGGGTCAGGGAAATCGCTGGGAGTGGCTTCTAAGAGGAAGATAAAATGAAGTAGTTTAAAAGGATAAAGGGGATGGTGGTGCAGGGAGGGCTAATGCGGATGGGAGGGCAGAGCAGAGGAGGGAGTCTGGAGAGAGATAACTGATACTAAAGATACTTGGAAAAAATGGAAACCTCTACACAGAAGCTTCCTAAAATGTATACATATATAGTTTAAGTGGTGTTACCTTATAATGGGATAACAATGCCTCTTACTAGACACCACAGGAAAACAAAGTAAAAGAGACCCATTTTCTCTTTCTCCTTTTTTTTTTGTGGGGGGAGGTGACTTCAAGACAGAATTTCTTTGTGTAGCCGTGGCTGTCCTGGAACTAGCTCTGTAGCCAAGGCTGGCCTCAAACTCATGATCCTCCTGCCTCTGCTTCCTTCAGCAAATCCTACCAGCATGCGCCACCACAACTGTTAGAGGCCCATTTTCAGTGAAAGCATTTCCCATGATGCACTGGTTATCACTCATTACAAATGGTTCACGGTCAGTCACTAACAAACACACATATCACGGCGTTATAACCTCTATGTTGTTATCGTCTCGCCCTCCACTTTTATCTGTCCCCACCAGCCATTTCCCCATCACGCAGAGAACAACCAACAGATGAGTCACAATCCACCTGGCTTTCCACATCGGCTGCGCTCTCGCTCACACTCGCTCTTTGGCTAATCACCGTTTTCTGCAAGGATGAAATTTGAAGTCATCTTCTCATTACTCACAAGACATTCTCCATGCCCCAGGGGGCACATTTGTCTACAAACATCTTTACACGTAAAATCTGGGTCAAGCAGTCAATTCTGATCCGTCAGCACCACCCCCTCCCGAAAACCCTGCCATTGTGTGAATGACCTTGAGGGAATTGTGGAATTTTAGGCTTTGTGACTGTAGCGTGTTTATAGTCTGTAAAAAAAAAAAAGTGTTCACTCTTTTTCCAAAATTCCCTGTACAGAGGCCACACAGCACACACACCCTAGGGAGAAGTAAAAATAGAGCCATACTTTTCACGGGAAGTCCAGGAAGAGGCTATAAGGCAGTTCCCGGGCATGGTAATACCCTTTGTTCTTCCCGGTCCACAATACCACCTCCGAGTCTATACTGCTGGCTTGAAGGGACCCTTACTGAGTCAGAACATGTTTCTCTGGATCTGGAGAGATGGCTCCGTTGATAAAGACTTACCAATACAGCACAATCAACCAAGTGTCATGCCCCAAACTCTCACAGAAGCCAAGCATGGCAGACGATGCTTGCAGTCTCTGTGGTGAGTTGGGAGTGGGAGACAGATGGATCCCCGGAAGCTGGCTGGCAGTCAGCCTTGATGAAGTCCAAGGCCAATGAGAGAGCCTACCTCAAACCAAAAGTGCCTGAAGAATGATACTCAAGTTTGTCCAACTTCCACACATACGTGTGTGTGTGCATGCACACACACACACACACACACACACACACACACACACACACACACACACACACACACACAGAGTTTCAATTGAATAACAGATGATAAATTGTTTGAACTCTCTTCAAAGATGGTAGACATTAGCTTTTCTCGGTTGCCTCTGAGTGTCTCATGATTGTAAATGGGAGTACTTGGATATCAGGTGTAGTCAGCAAGAACAAAGTGTAATTAGTTGGGGGTCCTCATCTGCTCATCCTGCAGAGTAATTTTCTCCCACTGATGATTGAGTGGGACACAGTTGTCACCAGACAGTAAGTCTGTTGGTTCTCTTATCCATATCTTCATCATCAGCCAACACTCTCTCACCTCCAATTTGGGCATTTTACTTTGGATAGACGTAAAGTCCCAAAGGAACCGTCAAAACAGGAGACAATAGCAGAGGACTCCGTGGCTGCTAAATGCAATTGTTCTGTTTAGAGCTGAGGATTGCACCAAGTAAGATTTGCTTCTTAGAAAGACATTTGGTAACCCACTAAGTTCAGTTAGCACTACCCATGTGTGCATGGGCGTGGTGGTCTTCCGCCAGAACAAGGGAAACCTACCAGTAGCCACATCCTCAAAAGAGAATGACTTTCCCCTCACAGCAACTATCCATTGCTAATAGTTCCTCCGTAAGGGGTAGGTCCTCCAAGTCATCCTCATCTATGCTGGGATCTTGGCTGGCTTGATCTTGTGCAGGCAGCCACAGCTGCTGTGAAGGCGTGACCACAACAGCCCAGCCTCTTTGGGTCTATCTCTTCGTGTGCTTCTTAGCCCATTCAAATCTAGCACCAAGACGGTGGATTTCTCAATTCAACTATTTCACTTTTTAGCTCTAGCAGTACAATACAATTCTTGTTCTCAGGCTCATTCAGTAGTGCAAGTCTCTATTGGAGTCCTCATTGTTTCTATACCATCAATTTTAATTTGTAGAGCATGGGTTGAACCTACTTACGCCATCTGCTTTGAGGTCTTTGCTTGCTAAGTTCAACATCTGGCCCACCCTCAAAGGCAGTTCTGTGACCTGCCTCCTCTCACCCCTCTGGGAATGGACTATGCTTTTTTCTTCAAATTTCTCATGATTTTTGCCAAGAGCTGAACATTTAAAATGATAAATTATAGCAGTTGTATATACTGACTTTTCCTCTTTCTCCTTAAAGCTTCATGTTGTTATTGTTTGTTTGGTCATGAGTTTATTTTTAATGTTTGGGATGAACTCATTCTTTCAAGTCCATTTTACCTACTATGTGCAGGTAAATGTCCCCACCAAGATTTTTTCCTCTTTGGCCTTTTTAGCCCCTTTCCTAGGATTTATTTTGCATGAACTGCTTATTGGCGAGCAGTTGTGTTTAAGTCTTGGTCCAGTTAGATCTTCACCCTTCGGTGTGGGCCAGGCATGTGGGTGAAGATTTAACTGCCTGTGTTTGGTTAGGAGTCCATTTCTTTAGCCTCCTCTGAGAGCAGACAGCTTCCAGTGTTCACCATGCAGGCTTGCAGCCCAGGAAACCAGTGCCATTTCACTGGTAAGCCTGCCTTCCTACCCATCTCCTCCAAGTCAAAATAGCTTGTTGCTCAGCCATCAGTCAGACAGCATGACACAGGAGCCCCACTAGTCAGTCAGGCTAGTGAGTTCTGCTGAGGGAACCATGTGTGGTTTAGAGAATTATTTCAAGTCAGAAATACTTTTTTTTCCCTAACCTCTCCCAAGTAGATGTTGCTTGCACAGGCAACCTTCCTCAGCTGTCAAAAATGGCCCCGAGTCTAGGAAGCTGGTCTTGGCTATACCTCCCTGGGCTCACCACTATGCTTCTGGCCTTACTCTTTTTTTTGGAGCTGACAACCTCTCCTGCATTGATGCTCATTATGACGTCTATACTTTGAAATCCTTTGTGGGTGTGCATGCCAGGGTATATGTATGGAGGTCGTAGGACAACCTTGGGTATCCTCTCCTTCTACATTGTTTGAGACAGGCTCTTTCATGGTCACCTCAGTGCATGCCAGGCCAGCTGACCCATGAGTTTCTGGGTAGCTCTGGCCTCCATCTCCCATTTTGCCTTAGGCATGCCGAGGTTACAGAAGAGTGAATTAACGCACCCAGCTTTATGTGCATTCTGGACATTTGAAACCACTCATGCGACAAGTGCTCTTCCCATTGGTCTATCTCTCCACCCCAGTGTCCTTCATTATTGGTGACTTTTCCAGCTGACTTTCCAAGAAAAAAATCAGTCAATGTGATACAGCATCCTTAAACCATGTCTTTCTCCACGATCAGAGTCTATGCACCAGAGTTGGGTGATATCGGTGAAGTCAGTCTGCCTGTCCTGGAGTCTCTTCTACAGGTGAGCCCCAGCAGGGGATACCATCTCTTCATCTTCTCAGGTTTCCCCTGTTGTCATGGAAACCCTGCTCATCAGTGAAGCTGTATCCCACATCCCTGGCCTTCTGTGCCTGCAGACCCCCTGCCCTTTTAGTGGGAACAGCATGGATGAAATGAATGTTACAGGTTGAATTGATCTGTTCAAGTTGAAAACGTCAGGTTGAAGTCCCCACTTATAGTGCGGAACATGACAGTTTTGGTAAGTGGGGTCTTTAGAGAGGGGGTCAAGTTATAATGGGGCCATGATTATGGGCCCTAATTCAGTCTGACAGGAATCCCAATAAAAAGGGGTAACTGGACACAGGGACGGGTGCACATAGAGAGAGAGCACACAAGAGGGAGCTCACGTGAAGACTGATTGGGGCTTCTACAGGCTGAGGATTGCTGCAGGTGCTGGGGAGGGGAGGGAATGTTTTCCCTGGGTTTCATAGGGAGAACATTCTTACAGGCGCCTTCATTTTGGACTTCTGCCATCCAGAGCTACAGGGCAGTTCCTTTCTGTCTTCTCAGTCCCCATTTTGTGGTACTTCGTCAAGGCAGCCCTGGGACTCAGACTATTCACCACAACTGCCTGCCATTGCATCTCCACAGGCCAGCCCAGGGCTGGGAAGGGCAGGGGAGTCTGGCAGTTGGTTCCCTGTGGGTGAGACCAGGAGCCACAGGGAGAAGGAGCGCCATCTTCTTGGCCACACCCATCCACAGCAGAGTGCCTGGGGTGGAATTTGGACCTGATGGGGCCAGGGCCGGCAGCTATGGCTGTAATACCACAGACCCAAGAGTTCTCACACTCTGTTGCCATGTGCTCTTTAGAGACTTTGAGTGGCTGATTCTAAGGTCCTGTTAAATGTGTGTTCCACCAGGAAGAGGACTCACTGTGCTCCCCATAGCATTATCTGGAAGGGCAACAGGCCCTAGTCAACAGCATTTTACTCCCTGGCCCTCTCTCCATAAAACTCTACTTCCCAAGTCTGGTCCTTAGAGACAGAATGGTTTATTGAATTCAGAGGTGTCAAAATTATAGTAGAATCCTGGTCCGGTGGGCACACCAGCCTCTGCCCAGGAGGCTTGCATCTCATCCCAGACTCCCTGAAGGTCCTCATGTCCTTAAAGGGTGTGGGCCTTTTGCTAAGCACACACTCCTTGCCACGGGGACCACAATGACTCAGGGCACCGTGTTGTAGACACTGTAGTTGTCCTTCTGGGTGACATGTAGCTTCCAGGTGAAGAGGCGCTTCTGGGAGGGGAGGCCTTGGGCCTGCCTCACCATGAGCCCCACATCCTCATCCGACAGCAGCCGGATCAGATCCCCCTCAGCATCCTGGTAATTGAGTGCAATGTCCTCTCTCTGGAACTCACGCCTGAGGGAACACACCAGGGTTAGTCTGAGGCTCCCAGGGAGAACCCAGGGCCTCGGGTCCACAGAGTGTGGTACCGGCCCTCATCATCCAAGCAACCCTACTCCCATTCTTCAGATGGGGAAACTGAGGCATCAAAGGCAGAGGGAGCTTTGTAATCCGTTAGAGGTGCAGCCTGAAGCATCTTGCATATGAGTGGGTGGGAGGCTTGAGTTTCCTAAGAAAAGAAGGTGGGGCAGCCCAGGGAGGCCTGTGGGAACCAGCTGACAGATGTAGGAGGATGGCCACGCTTCCACATGGCCAGTGGGAACAAGATCTGGACTGACTTTCCATGTACCATTTGGCCCAACAGGCCTAGTCTAATCGTCTTGCAGAATCTCTATCCCATGATTGCACTTCCTGGAAATTATCCCCAGAAAATAAGGAGACAGTATGTGAGTGAAGGACAATATTGTTGACAGGAGCAGCAAAGAGGAAGTGGGCGTGGCCGGGGGGACATTTTGTGTGTGTGTGTGTGTGTGTGTGTGTGTGTGTGTGTGTGTATAGTGTGTTTATACATGTGTGTGCATGTACTGAAGGGATCTGAGCACACAGCAGATAACATGAGGGATGAAATAAGGCCACATACACTGCATTCCCATGACAAGATGGGACAGCGCTTTATGGTTCTGTGAAATAGCAGTTCAGCAATGGCCTGGACCACAGGGTGGTGGTGATTTCCTCAGCTGGGGGCTGTGCCCAGCTTCAAGGCTTTCAGCTGGAGACACGTGTTCTAACAGCAGATCCACAGTCACACACCGTGACCTCAGCTGAGCCCTTGGCCCTCTACAGCCTGCAGGGCTCTTCTTTAAAGGGGGTGTGGGGGCTGCGGTGGCTGCGGGGGCTGCGGGAGCTGCGGGGGCTGCGGGGGCTGCGGTGGCTGCGGGGGCTGCGGTGGCTGCCGGGGCTGCAGGAACTGCAGGCTGTGGGGGAGGCAGGGACTGAGGGGGCTGCCGGGGCTGCGGGGGCTGCGGGGGGCTGCTGGGGCTGCGGGGACTGTGGGGGCTGTGGGGGCTGCGGGGGCTGCAGAAGCTGCAGGGACTTCAGGGGCTGGAGCTGTCACAGGTGGTAGCCTCCCCCTCCACCCCATTCTCCTCTCCAGGTTCCCTTCCTTCTCTCCCACCCAACCTCTCACCTCATGAGCGCTAGCAGGTCTTTGAACAGGGGGGTGCTGTTGAGGTCCTCCTCCACTGCAATGTCCCTAAGGGGGACAGCAGAAGAGAGGAGACATCAGGGTGGGGGGAGGACATGTTTGGGGGACAGCAGAAGAGAGGAAACATCAGGGTGGGGGGGGACATGTTTGGGGGCCAGGAACAAACTCTTGCTATAGCTTGTTAAAGCACTGTGGTGTATCTGGAAGGCAATGGGAGGCGCAGCAGGTGGGTGGGTGGGTGGGGCGTGTAGAGACCGGAGTGCTGGCTGGGAGAGAGTGGTGTGATAGGGGTGACCAGGAAGGCGAGCTGCCCTGTTCTCCCCACAGGCCACCCACTTGATGGTTTTGATTGTGTCCTCGTAGTAGTAGCAGCGCAGCCAGTTGGTGGTGTCGTCTTCCTCCGGGAAGTCCTTGAGGATCTTCACGAAGGAGCCTGGGAAGATGCCGGTGGCTCCCTGGGCTGTGCCCTGTAATGGAAAAGGAGCTGCCTCATCTGGAAGAGAGGCCCAGGGCCGCATCTCAGAGGCCCACACTCTATAATAACAAGGTCCCCTAGATTGTCCCCCAAAGCCCACGTGTCAAAGGCTTGGTCCCCAGGATGGATCTGCTTGAGGGGGTGTGTGTGGGAACTTGCAGAAACAAAACCTAGTGGAAGTGCCTTCTGTCACTAGGGAGAAGGGTTCCTTAATGGGGTACTGGAGACCTGGTCCTTCCCGCTCTCTGTTTTTTTATTTAATTTTTATTTATTTATTTTTCTTCCTGACCATAATGTGAGAGTTTTACGATCTTGCATGCTTTGGTCATGATGAGAGGCCTCAGCACAGAGTCACTTGGTAAGGAACTGGAGATCCCCGGATAGTGAGCCACAGCAAACCTTTCCTCTTCATAAGCTATCTGCCTTGGGTGTTTTGTTATAGTGACTAAAGCCAACTAACACAGAGAAGAAAAGGTGAGGAGACTCACCAAGCTGCCCAACCCAGAAGACCAACACTTCAGTTTTAGAAAACCTTGGAATTTATCTGGAAGCTGTATGCCTCTCCTCCTTTCTTCTCCCCCACCTCCCTCCCGTCTTCCTCTTCTCCGTCCCTCCTTTCCTCATCCCTTCCTTCAGCAAAGGTTTTTGAGCACCATTGTGCCCAAGCCCTGGACTCTGGAGTTACATAAAAACGCTGTTCCTTCATGCAGTACTCCTGGCAGCGCAGAATGGTGGGGATATGTGAACACACTGTGGCCGATGAACATACGTGTAAAGGAGGAAACCAGGGCAGGGGGGAGGGTTGGGGATAAAAGAGAGCCTGAAAGTGCTTCCTGCTCCTTCTCATCCCCTGGGGTCCACAGAAGCTTGGGTCTCTCCCCTAAGCATGGGACCAGGACCCCTGTCTCTGCATTGCCCATGTGATCACTTAACCTTCGTGACCATGAGACAGAAGATGCGTTCTTTTCTGTGTGCATGTAGGTGTGTGCATGTATGCATGTGTGTGTATATATGTACGTGTGTGTATTTATATGAGTGTGTGCGTGTATGCATATGCATGTGTGTATACATGTCAATGTGTATGTGATTTCTGTGAGTGTGTTCATGTGTGTGCATGCATGTGTATGTATATTTATATGAGTGTGTGCATGTGTGTGTATGTGCATATGTATGGTGTACATGTGCATTACGTGCATATTCATGTGTGTGCATATGTACATGTGTACATATTATATATAGGCCAGGGGACAACTTCAGATGTCATCCCTCAGGCTCATATATATATATAAACAGCGTCTCTCACAAGCCTGGGACTCATCTGTCCTGGTTAGTGTTTTGTCAACTTTACACAGATAGGGTCATCTGGGAAGAGGGAACCTCAGCTGAGAAAATGCCTCCATCAGATTGGCCTGTGGGAAAGTCTGTGGAGCGTTTTCTTGATTAATGATTGATGTGGGCGGGTCCAGCCCACATGTGTGGGGCCACCCCTGGGCTGGCGGTCCTGTGTTGTGTAAGAAAACAAGCTGATCAAGCCATGGGTAATGAGCCAGTAAGTGTCGCCCCTCCATGGCCTCTGCATCCGCTCCTGCCTCCAGGTTCCTGTCCTGACTTCCCTCAGGAGTGGAGTGTGACCTGGAATGTCCTCCCCAAGTTGCTGTTGGTCGTGGTGTTTACCACAGCAGCAGAAAGCTAACTAGAGCATGGCCGTTTCACGGCTGGTCTGACTGGCCGGCAAGCTCCAGGGATCCACCTGCCTCTGCCTCCCCAGAGCTGGACGATGAGGACAGCACCGTATCTGGCTTTTTAATGTGGGTCCTGAGGATCGAGCTCAGCTCCTCTCTGTGCCATCCCACAATCTGAGGTTCCTATTCCCGCAGCCTGAGGTATGATGATGATAGCAACCCAACCAGTAAGACTTTCTAGAAAACGGGACCGGGTCTACAGTTCCTCTCACACAGGATCACCACAGCAGATACTCGGGTAGACAAGGCTGCTGCCTGGCTTCTGAGACCCAGTGCACAAGGAGGCAGATGACCAAACAGCCCAGTCCCTACACCTGCTACACTCACTTCTCTCCAGCCCCGGGACACCAGGGACCCTGCCTCAGCCTGTCCCAGAGCTTCCTTTAGACACTGAGGAGCAGAGAGTGTCCAATAGTGACAATGTTATCTGATAGAGAAGGCCAGGCCCAGGTCAGGGACCTGGCACACACCACTCCCTGCCAGTGTGAGCAAAGTAACAGCCAGGGGTTCCAGCTGCAGGGTCTCGTTCAAATCTTCCCGGTGCCCTCACATGCACCGGGAACAAGGCACACAGACTCTCTGGGGACAAGGCCTGGCCGACATCCGCCTCTCCCTTATCCCTGCCAGGAACTGATGAAGAAACACCGCTTTCATCATTTACAGGAAAGGAAACCATGGGGTTGAGCAACCTCCTGAGGTACAAGAGGGCGGCTAAAAACAGCGAACAGTCCAGACGCGCTGGTCAAGTGCTCTGTTCTACTGTTGTTTTGCCGTAAGGAGGGTGGGACCCAGGACCTTGCACACTGAGCTGCCTCAGGTGTGGACACCCCCTCTTAGTTACAGCCATTCTTGCTGCTGGCCAGGGAAGTAACATTACCACATACGAGCCCCCACATCTCTCAAGACGGGGATGTCTGACCCCCAAAGCAAACGTGGAGAGACCTCTGTGATTGTTGTGACCGGGTACCCGGCCAGCACCTAGCGTGGAGAACAGGATGCTGCTGAGCACCCTGCACTGTGCAGAATTACCACCTCCCGCACCCCCCCCCCCCAGGAATCATCAGTCGCCCAAAGCCAAGAGTGTCAGTTCCTAGACATCCTGGCTCTCCCACGCCTGTGACTCACAGGTCACCCAAACCTGCTGGGACCTTGAGGACGATCACAGAGGACTTCTACCCTCTGGATGTTTTCCATGGTGCCTGCCTGCGCAACAAACCCAGACCACCTCACTCCAACCTTCCTCCACCCTCACCTCTACCTTTGCCTCATCCCTCACCCCATCCTCATCCTCACCTCCATCCTCACCTCATCCTCACCCCATCCTCACCTCCATCCTCATCCCATCCTCACCTCCATCCTCACCCCATCCTCACCCCATCCTCACCTCCATCCTTACTCCCATCCTCACCCCATCCTCACCTCCATCCTCACCCCCATTCTCACCCCATCCTTATCCCATCCTCACCCCCATCCTCATCCCCATCCTCACCCTATCCTCACCCCATCCTCACCTCCATCCTCACCCCATCCTCACCTCCAGCCTCACCCCATCCTCACCTCCACCCTCACTTCCATCTTCATCCCATCCTCACCTCCATCCTCATCTCATTCTCACCTCCATCCTCACCTCCATCCTCACCCCATCCTCACCTCCATCCTCATCTCCATCCTCACCCCCATCCTCACCCCATCCTCACCCAATCCTCACCTCCATCCTCACCCCCATCATCACCTCCATCCTCACCCCATCCTCACCTCCATCCTCACCTCCATCCTCACCCCATCCTCACCTCTATCCTCACCCCCACCCTCGCCCCATCCTCTCCCACATCCTCACCCCATCCTCACCCCCATCCTCACCTCCATCCTCTCCCACATCCTCACCTCCAGCCTCACATCGAACTTTACATCCATCCTCTCTCCAGCTTCACCTCTACTGGGACCTCCATCCTTCCTCCAATCTTGTCTCCATCTAGTCTCCACTCCCACTTCACTATTTACGCCCTGGCATCTCCTCGGTCTCACCTCTAGCTTCAGTTAGTCTTACAGACTCTGACCTCACTCCCCTCTCACCTCCAGCCAGTCTTTGTTGATCCTACTGAGAAGGAAGATCACATCTCCAGCTTTGAAACTTAGCTCCAGTTTGCTGTTCCCGTCGAAGTCGAACAAGGCCTGAGGAGAAGGACACCGTGCTGAGGGAGAAAGTACTTGTTGAGCCCTTGAAGGCTGACACTACTTTGGCATCCCTTTCTACAGGTATGAAGACTGAGGGTTGGCAGGGTGCTGATATAGCCCCTCCGTTCATGGAGGACCTCAGATTAGAGCCCTGGTCTCCCCAACTGCAGGACAGGTGGTCCTTTCAGAGTTGGTAGTGTGTACATGCAAGGGGAGGATTCAAACTCTGAGCCAGGCTTGCCCTGTTCCCCCACCTCCCTGGCCTCACTGTAGGCCACAGCCCTCCTGTACCCTGCAACTCTCTACTAGGGCACTATCCACACTGGTTCTGAAATGTCATGTGCGTGTTTCTGGAGCTGTGTGTGTCTAGAGGACAAGGCCTTGTCTGAGGCTCCAGTCCACAAGGCAAGGCTGGCCCAAGAATCCCAGCAAGCTCTCTGGATGAGCTGATGAATGGCCACCTACTCCCCAGCTTCTGTGAGCTGGGCACTTCCCTGCCCTCAGCTGGGCAGGGGTGCTCAGCATCCAGAGCTGAGGCTGTGGCCCCTCCTTCCTGCCGGGTACCCAGCACCATGCAAACGCACAGTGCCGCAGCGGGGCTCCACAGCTGCCGCGGGTGAGGTCTAGCCTCTGGATACCTCTGCTCTTGGAGCTTCCATGCGGTCCACGCTGGCACCTTGTGGAGACACACCCTTGCTACGGAAAGAAAGGAGGGTGTTGTCAGCCTTGTGGATCCCCCAGGGCCCAGCTCCCGGGTTGGAGAGGCCGGGAAAGAAAGATCATGCACCACCACCAGCCACAGTCACTACCAGCCACAGTTGCTCCGGCAGCCAGGCCCTCATCCCGTATTCCCACCACTGCCCCAGGCGAGGTTGTTCTCCCACAGAAGACCCGGAGGCAGAGCTTGGAGGACTGGAGAGGAGATCATGGCTCAGAGCCTTTAACTCCCCACCTGTCCTAAGCTTGGCTCTGGGAGCCAAACTCTCTCACTGTGTTACTATTCCATTTCAACCCAGGAAACTGAGGCTGCGATGGGTGCCTGCTTGGCTGGAATTCAGACCATGCCTTTCTAGGTGCACAGGGAGGTGGCTGGGAAGAAAGGGAATTTGGGGGAGGTCAGGGCTCAGGAGTCCTGCCTGTGTTTTCCTTAGTTCCTTAAAGAAATGACTCACTTAGAAACCAGCGCCATTCCACCGTTGTGGCGCCTGGTTAATTTTTCTGTGAGCAACAGGATGGGAAGGGAGTCCTGGACCCTTCCGAACGAGGAGCAGCAGCGACCCCTGGGGGCTAGAGGTGGGACTCAGTTTGCTGGCTCAGAGCGGGCGCAGGGATAGCCACCTACATTTTGCGCGTGCGCGGTCGGAGCCTGCGGAGCGCCTGGGGCACCTGCTCCGCATCATAGGCAGACTGGTAAAAGAAGATCCTGAGGTCGGGGTCCATCAGCACGCAGACCGGCAGGCTCAGAAGGTTCTGTGCGGAGAGGGGCAGGACAGGGTGGGTGGGCAGTCAGCAGAAAGATCTAGACCGTCTGGTCACCACGCCAGCCCCGTCATCTCTGCTAAAGCATTCTCCGCTGGTAACAAAAATGGGTTACTAGCCCTCAGGAGCCCAAGGAGACAATTCCCGAGCTTGCTTCTGGCCCAGGATGAGCTGGGGAGCAGTGCTGGCTGGATGGGTCCTTTGGAATCATCTAAAGGTCTCCAGAGACGGTAGTTAAGGGGACTGCTTATGCCAAGAACTTATCCTATAATAACCTGAAAGCTAGGATCAGAGAGGGAAATGGTCTGCCCAAAGCTACACAGCTTAGTAAGTAACAGAGCTAGCCCAGGCTGGCCTCAAACTTGCTAATGGAGAGTGACGTGGAACTTCTGATCATCCCTCCTAAACGTTGGGATCACAGACGTGGGCCACTGTGCCTACTTTATTTGGTACAAGGGATCAAACCTAGGACTTCTTGAATGCTAAGCAAGCTCTCTACTTACTGAGTCGTAAAGGAGGACAGTTCCTGGTCTGGGGGTCGGGGGAGGTTCAAGTTTGGAAGTGATGGGGACGGGGGTGGTGGTGGTGGTGGTGGTGGTGGTGGTGGTGGTGGTGGTGAGTGGAGTTTACAGGTTGATATTCTCTACCCCATGTATACTTCTCTTTCCACCCTGTGTACACACTGTGAGGACATGGATCAGGGAAGCCTGGCATGGTTACCTATCTAGTCCCACAGGGCCCTTGTCCCCTGCAGAGCTGAGGCCAGCTTGGGGTAGCTACCTTTCCAGAGGCACCCAGAGTCCTGTGAAAAATCTCTCAGGACCGCAATCTATAAGCAGGTTCACAGCTCTAAAAACACCTTCCCTCATTTTCTCAGCAGATCCCAGCTTCACTCAATGAGAGCAGAGGGCTCTTTTGTCTCCTTTGTGTCCATTCATAAAGGAGAAAGCCAAGGCTTCTTGAGAAAAGAAGGCACCCATCCCAACAAAAGTCTCCAAATAGAGAGCTCCCCAGCTGTGAAAGGCACCTCTGGACACCAAGGAAGGCTTTCCTTCAAGCCGTGGTTTGGGATGCTTCTACTGACGGGGTGCTCACTACCTTTAAGGAGCAGTGGCCCTACCCTACATGGTTATGATGGGAGGGTTCCTTTCCTGGCCACCCTGGCCTCTGCCTCTAACACCGTTTCTTCCATGTCCCCATGGCATAGAAAGCTGACAGTGTGCCCAGTGGGAACACACAGAGCACCCATCCAAGGACGACAGTGAGTGTAGCCCAAATCCAGCTGTGCTCCGGTAAAAAGAGGAATGAGCTCCAAGGGGCCCTTCTCCAGCCTGTGGGAGGGAATGTGATCTGCTGTCATGTCCCATTGGGCAGGCATGAGACACCTCTGTGTGGTGTTGTGGTTTACCTGCCACTGTTCCCACTGGGCAGCAGGTGCCCGGCGGATTGGGGTTAGGGGCAAGCACTGTGTCCCAGAGCTTGGCACACTCAAGGATTTATCAAGCGTGACTCCTTGTGACCCAGCTCCTGGATCCCTGAGAACTTATCCTGCTTCTCTTTCCAGCCAGGCTTCTCAGGATTGAAGATGGGGTCATGGGGGCCTCAAAGAAAGCCCAGTTCTCAAATTCATACCCCAAGGAACTACCTAGCCCCCAGGGTTCCCTGCCCGCTCAACACCAAGGGGACATGGCAGCAGGTACCTTCATGTAGGCATTGAGGGCGGGGATCCGGGTCTCGGCAATCTCCTGTTTCACACCCATGTAGACTTTGGCTGAGGAGAGAAAAGCTGTCCAGAGCCTGGACCACATGGTGCCTGCCCTTCAACAGTTCCACCAGCAGATAACTGCCCAGCACCCCTCTTCCCAGCTCAAAGCTCTTCCTGGCGTTTGTCATGAAACCAGGGTGTCACCAAGACACTTTCTAACTGCATCTTCTAATCACGCCATCACTAGAAGATAGAGGGAGCTCTCTATGTCGTGCCTGCTCCTACACACAAAGTTGTGTACACACATACACCCTCTCACAGTTATGCTGGCACACACACACACACACACTCAGCATACTGTACACACTGTATACACCCATGCAAAGCTCAAACATACACAAACCCATGCATACATACCCTCACTCACACAGACACATACATTCACACTCATATACATGCTCACACAACATACATGCATGGGCAGACTTGCACTCAAATGTACCCACATGAACTTATATACACACTCACATGTGTGCACACACACATATACACAGATATACTGCATTCAGGAACATGTGCATACATACATGCATGCACATACACATATACAGTATACTGACATGTACATGTATACACATACATATATGCAAATACACACATAAGGTCTATGTGCACACTCATACACATGAACACACACATGCACACAGATGCAACATGCTTTTTACACACAAATGTATGCACACACATAAAACATTCTTTAGCAGAGGCACAGGTATGCATGTGCACACACTCACAAGCCTTAGCTCTGAGCACAGGATCTCTGCCTGCCCTGATCACAGTGGTCTTCCATCCTCGGGCTTGGTTAACAACCAGGTCACCACATGATCTTTCAAGTGTCCCGCTATGTAGGGCTCCCCAGAACAACCATGCTGCATCTTGGAGGTGGGGGGTTCCTAGGGTCCCTTTTCTTAGGCTGCTGTAGTTGGAAACCATGGACCCCAAGCCGCATTCACACACACTGACACTTCAGAGAATGAATGAATCATGCCCCAAACCCAAGGAGGAGTGTCCTGGGAAAGAGGGAGCAGGTGATGTCCAACCAAGTGACAAATGTCCTCCAGGAACCCTTAGGCAGGCACTTGGGGGAGCTGCCACCCCGAGGGCCGAACCAGAAGGCAATCCTGTCCAACCCCTGTGGCACAGGATGCACAGGCTGGGTGTCTGTGGTGCCAGGAAGACAGAATATAAAGGGTGGGGCTAGACAGAAGCCATGAATAAAAAAGTGACAAAGTCACAGGAACCAGTCGGCTTGCCAGAGTGGATGTCCAATGTGAGGAGACAAGACGGGACAAGGACTGCGGGGAGAGGGCGGGTGGTCTGGAGAGAAGGGTCTGCAGCAAGAAGGGTGAACAGGAATCAGGACGGCAGGAGGGGAGCTGGATGGAGGGGAGGCCTAGCAGAGGAAGCACAAAGGGGACCCTCAGCTTCAGGACCTCAGACCAGAACCCCAGCACTCTGTCCTGAGGTAAATGTTGGTGGGAGGAGCTAAAGCCAGAGCAGAGGGAGGTGCAAAGGTGAGCCCCTGAGCCTGCAAGTCACAGAAGGAAAGCAGGACCTTTGGGGGACAGGAGGCTCAGGAGAGAGGCTCCCCACAGGGACACTCGTGATAGCTCATCAGCTGGGGGGCGGGGCGGGGGGAGGAGCCTATGCAGATGCTCTGCAGAGGCGGGGGCAGTGTGTCAAGGAAACAGAGCAGAGCTCACGGAAAGTATGTCGAAAGTATGTCGGGAGTAGGAGAATGAGGATGAAATCTAAGGAGAGGGGTTAGCTTGGAACGGCAGAGCCCCCTCCTCATCGCTCAGAAGTGGGGGAGGAGGGGAAGGGGATGGGGGGGCCCTTGCCTCTCAGCCCAGTGTCCTTGTTGGAGAGAATATGGTTCTTTGCAGAGCAGGGGACAGTGCGCACATGGGAGGTGGGTTGGAAGAAGGGAAGAGAAGCAGGCCTCTGGGGTTTCGGGAAGATGTGATATGGTAGAGGCAGTGGTGTCTCCAAGGAGTTGCTTGGGCAAGCTCAGAAGTGGGGTGGCACTGGAGATTTGGAACGGGGTGGGCCATGTGAGAAGGAGGCCTGGGAGGATGAAGGTGGAGCTGGAGGCTATTTGTACTCAGAACTATGTGGTACCCTGCTTCCTTGAGGGACTGAGTAGGAGCCATTGGATCTGTTGAGGCTGAAGCCCTACAGCCAGAGAGCTGTCCTCACAGGTGGCTGAGGGAGACAGGAAAGACCAGAACTCGGGTGCTGGGTGCTCCCAACCCAGGCTTCCAGGGGGTGGGTGGCTATGGCAAGGTGGCTGTACTGGTCCCCAGAGGCCAAAGAGTATGGGGCAGAAGCTGTAGTGGCGAAGAGACCCGAAGACAGGGGACTGGCCGTGTGGGGGAGCACACACACACAGAGGTGGCAGCTGGGAGCTGTTGGGGGACCCTGCCAGCCTGTGGCTCCAGGAGGGCCACTGGCCAAGCGAAGAGTTTGGGAAAGGGGTCGAAACACTATTCTGCAGAGCTGGAAGGTGGGGCAAGGGCCAGGGCCAGCTCCCGGCATCAGGGCAGAGGGCAGGCTACCTGGCAACGTGGGCAGGCTGCAGGTGAACGGGCTAGTCTTGCTCTCTGGCCCGAACCGCTCCTCCAGCTTGCTCTGAAGGGCGTGGAACTGCCGATAGCGCCGGTAGATGAGGTACTTGGACCCTCCTTTTGTCTTCACCTCAATGACAAAAACCTGAGGAGGAGGAGGAGGAGGAGGAGGAGGAGGAGGAGGAGGAGAGAGGTGGGGGAGGGGGCAGCTGGGATGTTGTAGAAGGTTGGGAAGTTGGCAAGGTGGGGGCGTCTGGGGAGGCTGGGGGGTGGTTATGAGATGAAAGAGTTGGGAGATGGAGGCGTCTGGGAAGCAGAGAGGGTTGAGGGGCTGGAGAGGGTCGGGGAGGTGGAAGGGCTGGGGAGGTGGGGGGGGGCGGAAGGTAGAGGGAGTGGGCTACAAGGGAGGACAAGGGAGCCCAGAGGTGGGCACAGGGCACTGAAGCAGGGAGGACCTAAGAGGCAGGCCTAGAACCCAGGAGGTCAGGGCAGAAGCTAGCAGGCACAAGGTGAGGTCAGGGGTCACAGAGAGGGAGCAGGATTTCTCAAGCCCTGCACTGTACTGGGGGTGGGGGGTGAGCCTTCAATGGGGTGGTCCATGTGCTTGGGTGTGTTCCGAAGCACCCCCGTGTTCTATCCAGCACATGTTGGCCATCGTCAGCCCGCCTAGAGAAACCATAATCAAGGTGTCTCAGAGCATGGCCAGGTGTTCCAAAGAGAAGAGCGGCCCTCCTGAGACAGGAGACGGAGGGTGGGGGGTCAGAGGTGAGAGGGCCAAGGAACAGGGGTGGCTGACGCTTACAAAGTGGCTGGTGAAGCCCCTCTTCTCCTCGATGTCAGCGATGTTGGCTGAGATGGCCACGTCATCGGGAAGCTGCTCAAAGTCGCTAGAGGAGGCCAGAGGGGAGGGAGGGGGCCAGTTACCACCTTTGCCTGTTCTGGGCAAAGCTGGTGGAGCCCTGCACCCCTCATTCTTTACCCTGTCCATGCCCGGCACCTCACTGATGCTGGGAAC
The DNA here is from genome assembly GCF_049852395.1 of Peromyscus maniculatus bairdii. Taxonomy (NCBI): domain Eukaryota; kingdom Metazoa; phylum Chordata; class Mammalia; order Rodentia; family Cricetidae; genus Peromyscus; species Peromyscus maniculatus. The sequence continues at coordinate 47,517,930 of NC_134871.1, read as the reverse complement.
CCAGAGATGTCAGGTCAAGCCCTGAGCATGAGGGGCACAAGCTGGAGTGGGGTGTCACCAGCTGGCTCCTCCTCCAACCAACCACAGCCTCGCTGCCCACCGGGAGCCTGCACCCCTCTGTGCAGCCCTGTGCAAGGCTCTGCATCACAGATGACGAGTGTGTTGGGAAGCCTGCAAGGGTTTGCATGAGTGTACCCCACAGTTAAAGGTTGAGTCCCCAGGGTATCACCATTGGGAAGTGCTGTGGGCCTCTAGGAAGGTCCTTGGGTTCCCAGGGCTTGCCTTGAGGGGGACCGAGGGACTTGAGGGACCATGTTCATCTCCAGCCCCTCTGCTTGGCTCTGGTTCCCAATTTAAGCGGCTCACTCTGCCTTGGACACTTGCTTCCACTTGCAGCCATCGCCAGAGGCCCAAGGCAAAGGGGCTGCCCCACTTTCGACTGGGATCTATAGAACCACGAACCCAAATAAGCCTTTTTACTCCATATATTGATTTTGGTGTTTTGTTACAGTAACATGAAGCTGACTAATAGAGAGCCCCACCCCCACCCCCGCCCACCCCCCTAGTCAAGAGAACAGCTGACTATACCCAAGCAGGAAGAAGTCTCAGAAAAGCAGCATCTGAGCCAGCTCTAGGTGGGTCAACTGGAATTCACTGGAACTAGAGAGGCTCTTCCAGGCAGTAGGAACAGCTTATGCTAAGGTTCTGAGCCCTGAGGAAGAGCCTGATGGGTCTTGAGGTGGATAAGTTAGTCTGAGGGTCTTGGGAGCAGGAAGCTCGGTGGTACCTAGGTGGTACCTTTTTGCCAGAAAAGCCTGGTTTGAGGAGGTCACCACAAGCAGCCAGCCATGTGGATAGAAACGGAGGGTCAGAGACGGAAGGAGACAGATCCATAGGAGGCCTTAAGAGTGAGGGGTCATATGGGACAGGACATACAATAGATAGGACCCCAGAAAGTGCTATTAGCATTTTGTGTGTCCCTGTTTTTTCCTGGCCAGTCGAGTGCCAGCCATGCTCAGCTTTGAATATGCCTAGCTTGGAGAGGCAGTATGTCATGATCGACCTGAACTAAACAGCTGTCCTATTCCTGTTCCCACCGGCCCTTGAGGCCCAAAGCAACCATGTGACGAGCTCTGGTCAATGAGATGGGGTGGGGGAGTGGAGGGACATCTGGATCTGTAGCAACCACAGTGCACCCGTGAGGCAAAAACCTGATGCAGAATGCAAGACTCTGTGGTGCTGGTGTGGGGCTCCCTGAGCTACAGAACCAGTTGCGGTCTTCCTCTGGACTTATACAGCAAAAAAACCACAAAAAACTGGTCACTGTTTAAGCCATGACCAGTCCTCTTTTTCCTGCAGCCTAATGCATTTCCCAAGGGACAGACACGTGACCAAGGTATGGCAGCACAGCTGGAGTGAAAGACGTGCTTCTAGCCTGCACAGGGAGAGGCAGGGCCTGGGGACACCATTCAGCAGGGCTAACATGAGAGGCCTCTGGGCAGACACCCAGCGGGAAGCTGGTGTGTAGGTGTGGGGACTGGCATGGCAGGGCTGACCTGGCGTGGCTAAGGTAAGAGCCACCTGCCTACGGCTAACGCTGCGGTTAAGACTTAAGAGCCTTCAGGGAAGGGCTTCCTGTGAATGGAAGAGGGCTGAGAAGGGCAATCAGAGAGAGAGAAAACAGGGCCACCAAGCACAGCCCAGGTCACCCGTCTAGCCACTTGGACCCAGACCAGGAAGTAGGAAACAGGTGTAACCAGACCCTGGTGGCACGAATCTGGGATCTCAGAAATCCAGAGGCAGAGGAAAGGGGGAATCAGCCTGGGCTGCAGAGTGAGGCCCCCGAGGAAGAGGGGGAGGTAGAGATGCAGGAGGAGGGTAATAGGATGACAAGGAGGATGAGGTGGAGGAGGGAGAGGGTGGGGAGGGTGAGAATGAGGAAGAGGAGAAGGTGAGGAGGGGAGGAGGAAGAGAAAGAGAAGGAGGAGGGGATGGGGAGGGAAGAGGAAAACGGACAGGGGAAGAGGGAGGCTGAGGATGGGGAGGAGGAGAAGCAGCCGGGTTCTCTGGGCAGTGCCTGAGAGACAAAGGGACAATGTGTCCCATGCAACGTCTCACAGCAGGTGGGGGCCCAGGAGCCTGCACACTGTCATCCCAGTCCATGTTCACCTTGTCCCCTGGGACCTAGTGTGTCCCAGGATGGTGCATTAGGACACAAGAGTCACCAGGCAGTGACTCAGGGAGTCAGCAGGCCAGCGGGGGATGTCTCCCAGGCTAGGGCATCTCTGCGGTCACGGGTGACCTTCCCACTGACTTTTCAACATGGCCCATCAGCCCTTGGGAAGAGTGGCCTCATCGATTGCCCCCAGAGGTTTAGTGCAATACTACATTCAGTCGTAATTTCCTGGGCACCAAGCCTGGGGTGAAGCAGGAAGGAACTGGAAGGGGAGAAACGGCCACCGGCCGTTCTGGAAGGTTGGGTAACACTGATGGCTGCCGATGCTGAGCGCACACCGGGATCCAGGTACCTGAGTCACAGGATTGGGAAACTGAGTCACAGAGAGCTTAAGGAGCTTGCCCAGGTGAGGAAGCTGGGATTTGAGACAAAGCCGCTGAGAGATCTTGAAGCCCAGCACTTGGCCTGTTCCCACATTCTGCTGCCTGGACCATAGAACAGGTGCCACTTAGCATCTCTTGTACCCCATATCCCCGAGGAGTGGCGAAACCGAATACTCAAGAAGTAATCCGCCTGCTCCATCACTGCCAAGACCTCTCCGCAGGAGAGGCGACCCTTACCACATCCCTCAAGGACTCAGCAGTGTGGCCGAGGACAGAGGTTAGGACTGCCAGAGGGAAGAGAAGCTCTCTAGAGCCAGGGGCAGCACGGAGGAGCTGGCAATGGCGGCCGGGAGGGCGTCTCAGGCAGGCAGGCAGTGGAGAGTGCAAAGGCCCGGGGGCCATGTGAGAGGGACAGATCCAAGGAACCTCAGCGAGGCCCACATGGCCAGGGCACAGGACACGAGGTAGAAGAAGGACAGAGGAGGGCAGACATGGCCAGGTCCCACACACGGGATCTTCATGCCTCTCGCGGAAGAACTCAACTTTTCTCCGGGGTAGCAGAAGCCAGAAGTGTGCTAGGCAGCACTAGTATCAGAAGACATAGATAGGGCCTGAGGCCCGCACGGTGAGCTGGACCAGCATTCTACTCAGCTCCCTTCCAGAAGAGACCTTGTGGGGGCCGCTCCCCATCCTCTGGCTCTTCCCACCCCTCTGACAACGCAGACAATCAAGTACTTATGCCATGTGATCAGGAGATCCCCTCTGTGACCAGCAGGATCCCTATAATCCCACAAGGGCAGGGATGCTCTCACAGTGCATCCCTAAGTGCCCGGAACAGCGCCAGGTGCTTAGCAGGTTCTCAGTAGTTGCCTCTACCTGTGACTAGCCAGCACGCTGGTAGGTGCAGTGTGAGCAGCCTGGTGGCTTGCTGGGTTGTCAAGGAGGCTGTGGTGGGGGAACAAGGCAGGGGCCTGGGACACCAGGAAACCTCTAGGACAGCTGTCCCCTTAGGCCCCCCACTCAGGTTCTGCTGGGTTGACACCAGGCTCCGTGCACACAGGAGGTACTAGTGGTGGTCAGCTTGGGCACCTGATCTGGAAGAGTCCTGAAAGTGTCAGGTTCATGGCGCCTCAAGCACAGCAGGAACTGGACATGTGGCTATAGGGACCTAAACTCCCCAGCTGCCCTCGAAGTGGCCCCGTTATAGCTTCGGACATAGGTATCTAGGTATCTAGATACCTAAGGTATAGGTATAGGACATAGGTATCCACAGGTATCTAGGAAGGGCTGTTGTATGTACTGTCTCCTTGTCCTTATCTCTGGCTGGGGTGGCCCTAAGGAGGGCACCGGAGATGCTGGATCTGATGGTCCCAGGTCCTGGACCCTTGACCCCATGAGGACCAGAGGAGGGGAGCGGCCCCTCTGAGGGTGGACGGCAGCTGTAAAAAGGGCAGAGTGGGCGGAGGAAGCACACAGCCCTGCTGGTCATCACGGACGTCAGCTGAACCTGCACCCCAAGAAACGGGAAGGGACCCAAGCCTCAAACAGCTGCAGCTTCTAGAAGATTCAAGTTTGCAGGTCTGTCAGTCTCCTAGGAGAATTGGGGGGGGGGGTCAGAGGGGGCTGGAATCATGTCCTGCAACCTTATCCAGCACCCCAGGACCCCCCTCTGTAGCTATGGAGAGCCGTTCTGACCCCTGCCCCAGCACCAACTCCTGTCGCCACACAGACAAACCCCCCTCTGACCTTTGACCTGTGGAAGCCCCATCACTTTTTGCCAGATCTCCTGGGCCCTCTGCTCCCACCTGGACCTCATCAGCCAGACCCGGCTCTGGGTAGCTCTCAAGCGGTTCACACGGAGGCTTTCCTCGCTAATGTCGCTTTCTGTGTGATCCGGGGGACAGACCCCAAGCTCTGTCCCTCACATGCAGATGGCACCACAGACCTGGCTCCAGAGGAGACATGAGCAAGGGCTGACTGAAGGAGGTGGCCAGGCTTGGGGTTGCTCCTATCTGTACAATGCCAGCCTAGTCTGAGATAGATCCAGGTCCGTCTTGAGTTCTAGCGGATTTATTGAGCATCTAGTGTGAACCAGCACTGTTCTGCCTTGCAGAGACACAGCTGTGATCCAAAAGGCCAAAACAAACAAACAAACAAAGAAACACCACCCTGGGGCAGGCAGAGCAGAGGAAAAATAGTAGAGACCCCCCACTCCCCCAACATTGTGCTAGACATCAAGGGGCCATTCAGGAAAAAGAAGCGGAGTCCGTTAGTAGAGCCAGGGCTCTCAGAACCTAGCCCTGAACAAAGACAGGAAACACACAGGCTGATTCTGTCTGAGCAGCAGATGGAAAGCCACCTCTGATGGCAATGTGGAACTGGAACCCAAGCCCGGGACCCAGGACACCTGTGCTCTCAGCCTCTGACGCCCACTCATCCTGTGGCCACCGGCCACATCCAAGCCACTCCCCACCCCGAGCCTCAGAATTCTCCCTGCTGACCTACAAAGTCCAGGTCCCAGGAACCGTTGCAGGAACCTGCATCTCCCGTTGATGCCCTGATACCAGGCGACAGGAGGGACAGCCTCTTACCACCTCCCACCCCCACCCAGGCCGGCTGGGATCCGCTGAGAGAGCCTGGGAGGGCATGTTGGGCACACGCTCACCTCTCTGAACGCAGCTGCTGGGCCAGGGCCATGGTTGTGGGTAGTCAGGAGAGCAGGTGGGTGAGGGCCTTACCCAGCCAGGCCCAGGCTGAGTTCACCTCTCACTTCCTCCTGTCTGTCTTGGGGAGGTCTCCAGGAGCAGCCTTTGAGGCGGTCCCTCCCTCCCCGGCTCCCCGAAGTGCCTTCTTGGGACTCCGAGCTGCCTGCCCACACTTCTTCTCATGCACTTCCTGGCTGCACAGCAGTTGAGGAAGTGCTACCCTTGGGTCCTGGGCCTGTGTGAGGCCACTGGCTTTGGGGATTTCCTCAGGGTCTGTTTCTGGTGCCGAGCCCCACCCACCGGAGAAGCACTTTCAGCTCTGTCTAGTCCGGTAGGGAGACCTGCGGCCCTGGGAACTCACTGCTCATCCTCATTTCCTGAGCCCCCGCGCCCAAGCTTCCAAGGTCTGCCACCCCTAAGGACTGGCGGAGATACTACTTCTGCCCGGAAACTCTCGGTTCCCCTTCCTCTATTATACTTGGGTGTGAAGGTGGATTTATGGCCCATCTTACCCTCACCCCGGTGCTCTGGGCTTTGAGGTCTCTCAGAGCTGCCGAGCACACTGAAGCTCTCCTTACAAACTGCCTTCACCTCCCAACTCGGCTCTCAGAAGAGCCCCACTCCACCCCTGCTGTCCTCAGAATCGCCAAGGCCCTGTCGACTGCCTCCCCATTTCCAATGCTCCCTTCTGCCCCCTGTAGGCCCCGGCTGGAAAGGCGTCCTGACCACGCCTCCCTTTCACTCTTAGGGCTTTTCCTGCAGCAAGCCCCGCCCAGCAGGAGTTCCCTATCCCTGTGTGTTTGTGTGTCCGGCTGCTTCTTCCAGGCCAGCACCATCCTGCAGACACCCAGACTATGTGAGCAGAAAAAAGGAAGCTCTTTGTCAGCTCCTTCAAATGCACAGGGACCTTGGATTCTGCAGGGAGCTCTCCAGAAGGAAGCCTCTGATGAGGATGGACCCAGCAGCCCACAGGACGTCCGTTCCCTCCTTACACCAGAGGGAGATGCCGAGACAGCAGCTTGCCATGGTGTCCCTGGCCATCACTAAATAAGCGAGCCTGAATTCTGTACCCCTCCTGCCTGAACCAGTATTGTAGCTCCCCAACTTGGAGGTGGGGCTGTGGAGATAAGGCCCCCCACTGGGGAGTCGGGAGCCACCCACATTTCTCACCTTAAATAGGACGGGGTTGGAACCAGACTCAGACTCCCCAGGATCTGGCTCCAAGAATACAGAACGGCTGACAGCCCAGACCCTTCCTTTGAAATGTCCCCCTCCATCCTGCCATCCCAAGGGACCTTCTTCTGGTCCTGACTGATCCAGCATCCTGATAGAACCTACCCATTGAGAACTACCCTCCACATGGCCAGGCAGGGCATGGGCTCCTGGGGAGACAGGAACAAGGCTGGAGAAAGTCACAGGAGGGGACAGGAGAGAAAGGGACATTCCAGCAGTAGTTCATCAAGGCATTTGTGCTGCGTAGACAGAGCAGGGCGGCAGGTGGAAGGCCAGTCCTACTCCAAGCACAGGAAAGTGCCGCAGCTCCTGGGTTTAGGTCTTTAACGCATACTTCTAAGATCCCTGTTCAAGACAAGGAAAGGTGATCTTCAGGTTCTAGGGTGGTGGAGGAATTATACCCATGACTGAGACTTGATCACCGGGCCTTGGGAACCGCAAACACGTGTGCTATCAGAGGAGACTCCAGTGACTGGGTGGAGGAGACCAGGGCAGGCCACAGGAGCTCCCATGAGGAGCTGGATGTCACAGCAAACCCTGAAAAGGGTTTTTTCTCAGCTGTTGGCCTGGGTGCCTGCGGGAGCCGGGAGCCGAGGAACTCTTCCAGCCAGGGTCGGAGGGAGCCTCCAGCATGAAGCCCCCACCGGTGTGAAATCCAGAGAAAAGCTGGCCCCGAATTGTGCTGTGGAAGCAGTTTGGAGTCAGCACAGCACAAAACTGCAAACCAGGCGCCTTGGGCTTCAGAAGAATTCACACCTGAGGAGCTAGACAGACGCGCCCAGACTCTGGCTCAGGCCTCAGGGCTCAGGCATCCTGGCTTTAGGAGGAAAGAGTCAGGGGAACCAGGAGGGACGTGGTAGAGGAGGGTGTCTGTGAGCACCGAGGTACAAGCTTGGCCCAGGGGAAGGAGAATATTGGTCAACAGGTGGTCAGGAAACAGGAAGTGACGACATCGCTTCCACAAGAGAGTGTCACAGCACTAGTGAATGACCACGTCCCAGCATGTGTGGCCTGACTTTAAAGTCTGTTGGGGGCTGGGAGGTAGAGCCCTTGACCAGCCTGTGTGAAGCCCTGGGTTCAACCCCAGCACCCAGTAAAACGAGTGTGAGCACACCTGGAATCCCCGCACTCCAGAGGTGGAGGCAGGAGGGTCAGAAGTTCATGACCTCCTTAGTGACATGTCAAGTCCAAGGCCAGTTTGTGTGGAGACCTGTGTGCAGCTGCGTGGGGGCACGTATGAGAGTTTCTTCCGGTCCCTAAAAGACCCTCTAAATCGGGGAGTGGTGACATCACAAATAGGAGATAATACTCTTCTCTAATAGGGTCTTGTCGACAGACAGACAGACAGACAGACAGACACACACACAATGGCAGTGTCTCCTCCCATAAGCCAACACACACTCTCTAAACCATTTCTTATTTATTCTCTCTCTCTCTCTCTCTCTCTCTCTCTCTCTCTCTCTCTCTCTCTCTTTCTCTCTCTCTCTCTGTGTGTGTGTGTGTGTGTGTTGGGGTCACACTCTATAAGCCAGATGAAATTGGAGCCCATTATGTATTATGTAGCCCAGGCTGGCCTCTAATTTGAAGCAATCTTCCTACCCCAGCCTGGGGTAATACCAGGATTACAGGTGTGAGTCACCACATGAGACAGGATGTTTTCTTTTTTGGTCGTCATTTGGTTTTGAAACAAGGTTTTACTGTGCAGTCCAAACTCTCCCCAAATTTGACTTTCTTCTGCCTCAGCCTCCCACAGGAAGATTTATGGTCTTATGCTACCACAACCAGCCAACGGAGTTTGTGTGTGTGTGTGTGTGTGTGTGTGTGTGTGTGTGTCTGTGTCTGTGTGTCTGTGTGCATGCACACGCACACAAATGTGGGGAGCTCTCTAGGCCACTTGCCCAGGGTTCCCCAAGTCCTCACCTTTCCACATTCAGCCCTCCTTCCCCTCTGGTCCCCAAGGGACCGTCCTGTGTTCCTGACTCAGCCTAGGAGCCACCTGGGCAGCAGGGGCCAGGGATGTCCTAGGAGGGGCTTGGACCCCTTGCTGGGCCAGCCCCTCCGTTTCTCCCTCTGTCTTCTGCCCCTGCCTGGGGTTCTGCTGAATGCAGCTATTTCTCTGGCTCCTTTTACAGAGAACGTTGCTGCTAATTTTGTGCGCAGCTCTGAGGCAGTGTAATTGGAAGCCAGACACCCTGTCAGCAGTGGGCTGCAGTCCTCAGCTGCCATGCTTCCTGCTCCCGGGCCTGCTCTTCGTTTCAAGCTGCCACCTGTCCCAGGGAGAGGAGACTCCTCCGGGCTCCTCATCCATCCCTTAAGTAAGCCTCCCCTGCTCTGCACACGTACAAAGAAACCCCTGGTGCAATCCGACTCCAGCCTGGCTTCGGATGCCCCCCCCCCAACAGCCTAATGGTAAATAAACAAGCAAAAGTGACATGGAATCTTGGGGTGGAGGCTAGCCTGTGCTACATAGCAAGCCCTTGTCCTAAACAACAACAACAAAAAAATCCATCTAATTCAGAGCTCAAAGGCCACACGAAGACTGTTGTGCTTCATTAATGGAAGAAAGTTCTCAACCCTTTACTTCCTGCCAGATGCCTTCCAGGATCCCCCAAACTAACAATTTATTGACCAGATTAGAGACTTGGGATGAGCAAGTCAGGAGGTGGAATGAACTGCCAGAGGAAGACAGGGGTGTGCAGAATTAAGCGAAAGACTAACAATGACCAAGAAACCGAAGCCTTAAAAAAACACACCACAAACTCAAAAGTAGTTGCCAAGACCCATTCAGAAAGGAACATCTCCACATGACCCAAGTTTTCTGATACCCCCTCCCAGAAGGAGATCAAGCATGCTCTGCTCAGAAAAGAGCTGGGGTCCCCAGAGTCAGAATAGAGAGGGAATGTGCAGGTCACAAAGTGCCCAACACCATCCAAGCCCTGCTTGTGCCAGCCCAGGGAACACAAAACAGCAGTCAGCCCCATTTAGGGGGATGAGGCAGGGACCTGCCAGCAGTCAGGGATAGGAGCCCCAACGGCAGGACCTGAGGGGACCTCGGAACCCCTTGTGAGGCTGGCAGCTCAGCTGCTCTCTTGGGAACAGAAGGAAAATCCCTGATTAGAGAGAGTGAGATTCCTGGGTTTCCCTCATGCACTGAGTCCCCCCATCCTGACCCACATGTGTCTCCCTTCATAATTTATGAGGGGAGCTTCACTGGACGCCTCCCTGAGCCATAAATAGCCATCCCTGGCAGATCCCAGGCCGAGCTGAGCACCCAGAGGCTGTGGGGAGGCCATCAAGAAGGCAAACTCCCCGAAGGTGGGGCCCCACCCTCTCCGGAAGCAGAGCCGGCGGGGTGAGCTCACCAGCATCTCAGGGCCCAGCTCTGCCGCCTTCTTGGCCACGAGTTTGTGGATCCAGTTTTCTAAATTGAGTTCATATTTGTCTCATAGAAGTATGTTAGCCATCTGGGCCGATGGTGGGTGAAGGCGTTTGCTGTCAAGCCTGCCCACCAGACTTTGATCCCCGGGACCCACACGATGGAAGGAGAGAACTGACTCCTGAATGTGGTCGACACTCTGACCTCCACGTGCACGTGGTTGGTACATACACACCCACACAATAAATAAAAATGCAATAAAAAAAAATTAAAAGGAAATACAGCGGCCATCTAGTCACAAGGTAATGAGCACCTCATGTGTGCATGGCTCTAAACACACCTTGTGACACTTGCGTTACCCGAGTGAATAAATGCTCAGTCCAACATCAAATGCCTAATAGGTGGTGAGGGAATTACAGATGTTAACATCATCCATGATAATTTCCTTAGTGTGACATGACCCTTCCTTTCTCTCCCCAGCACGTCTATCTCCCATTTGTCTCGCTTCTCTCTATGATCCAATTTATCACATTGAAATTTAATTTCCCACTCCATATCCATCATCCACTCTCACCTGGGAGAACAGCGCTCCGCTTATTAAATTTTGATGGGAGTGAACACCAGGGGGCGCTATGACTCAGTCGTCAGGCTTCCTCTCTGCAGCACCACCTAGAGGAGGACATAAGCATCTGCCCATTGGATTCAGATAGACTCATTAGTTATGTCTGAGCTCCGGGACCAAGGATACTGCCGTCCTTCTCCACCCACCATAAGTAGGAAAGCAGCCAGGGTGTGTTGAGAAGGGTTTGTGTTGGCACACAGTCCACGGACGGTGGGGAGGAGCTGTGCGGCAGCCCTTAGGACAGAGCCGTGGGCCAGCTTGGAGTGGAGTGGCTTTATTACTCCATCCTCACTCTGGTGTGCATAGGGTGGGAAATGTTCTCACACCTGTTCTGGAAATGAGAAAACTGAGCCGCTATGAGATCAGGAGGCTAGAGTGACTTGGTGAGTGGGAGAATAATGTGTGGAGCTCCACTGTGGCCGACTCCCAAACTCACGCTGTTACTGTGCCATAATGTCCCCCATCCATCCATCCATCCATCCATCCATCCATCCATCCATCCGCTCGCTCACTCACTCACTCACTCAGTTGGCATTTATTCTAAAGCAGGTTACAGTAGATAGAAACAAATCCAGCACATTGCCGCCAAGCATCTCAGAACACTGTTGAGGTACACAAATCCACCCTGTGTACAACACACCGGGTCAAATACATACATACATGTGCTTACTCACGCATACACACATGCACTCATACACGGGCATCTACATCCATGCAATGAAGCTATAAAAATATGCATGCATGCCACATGCATTCTTTCATACGTGCACAAGGAGGGAGAAGCTAGGAAACCCAGGTTTAGTATCTAGCTTCTCTGGTCCCGTTTCCAGTGTAATCAATCCCTTGCACAGGGGAGTGGCAGGTAGCTTTGACGTTTCAGAGAGAGAGAGTCTGGGAAAGACAAGGGCTGAAAATGCCAGACCCTGGATGCTCTCACCATCTGGCACTGACCTCCCAGGAGCCCACGGATCCCTAATTTGAACCTGGCTCTAGGTTGTCTTCTCAGGAGATGACTTCCAGGCACCAGGTCTCACTGGCTCAGTCATCGGGTCCCTGCTCTGCAGAGGCAGAGAGCAAGCATCTCAGAGTCCCAGGCTGGTGGCAAAGCCGTTTCCTCTCAGCTCTAAACCTGCCTCCTCTTCTCTGCTTTCCTTGTCTATAAAGGACACTTGGCTAGACCCTCAAATGACTGAGGGCTCCAGAAATATTTGAGGCGGGAAGTGGAGGGCGCAGGGATGTCGTATCCGTCGCTGATAGCATAATTTGAACATGTTCCAAACTGCGCTTGAGCTCTTCTCCAATGTGGCAGAGAATGCTGCCCCCTCCAACCCGCTCTCTCCCATCTCCTCTGCTCAAAAAGGCTGGGAGCAGCAAGTGGACCCGTGGCTGGCCACCCAGCTACAAGTACTATTTCCAAGGTGAGCTAGTTTGCTGTTTCCCTAATGTAATGGAACACCAGAGGCTGGCGAGTTGATGAAGAAAAGGAGCTGATTTAGTTTACGGTTTGGGGAGCTGGAAATCCGAATGGCGGCCTCACACCCCAGTGGACGACACCCCAGGGTGTGTGTGACAAGGTGTGCTCACCTGGAGAGACAGGAAGCTGGAGCCGGACTCAGGAGTCAGGATCCGGGTAGAAGAACCGAAAGCCATCTTGGGGTGGGTCCCATTGGAACCACTTTAATCCCTTCCTAGGGTGTGGCCCTCAGAGAAGTAAGGAGCTTGAGCCCAGCTTCTTAAACTGTGGGTCGTGACCCCACGTGATTCCACCCCCTCCCCATGTGGGGGTCACATGACTAAATGTGAAAATCACACAGGCAAAAAAAAAAATCCCTAGTAGAAAGTTTCTGCTAATTTGTTTTAATGTTTAATAAATTGTAAACTTTTATGTAGACCAAGGAATTGTTTGAAAATAAAATGTTATTGTCAGCATATATTTGTTTTGTGAACCTGTTTATGCACCTATATACCTGGGGTCCTGTATAAACGTATTAGGTGTGAAGAGGCTGTGAGTGAATCATTTCAGAGGCCCTGTACTGGGTCACCTTGAAAAAATTCCTCCACCACCTCTCGTGTTCCAACACAGAAATCCTTAGGTGACAAACCACATCTAAAGCATGTCACCAACCTGTCTCAAAGCTGCATGGGAACAGGGTACCATAGGCTGGCCAGTGCCCTGGAAAGGAAGGCCAGGGGTACACGTTTGTTAACGGAACACAGCACACCCTCCATCTCCCTTCTCCCCGGCCACCTACTGGAATATGGCCCAGTGACAGCGAACTCCGGTTTATGACCCTGTTCCATTCAGATTGTCAGTGAGGAAGAGAGACTTGTCACAGCGCTCTGTTCAGTGACAGCAGAGGGCTGGCAGCCATTTTCAGGAAAGGCTAGACAGTAAACACTCCAGACTTTGCGGGGTGCTGTTCTGTCACGATTGCTGAATTCTGTTGTCATAGCATGAAAACAATTGTAAACAGTGAATCTCTGACAGCCCTCCAGCAGCCTGGGTGCAGCCTTTGCTCTGTATTTATGGAACCCAGAGTCAAGAGGGACGAGCCAGGGCTTCTGGGGGAGGAGCCCTGGGGAGGACTGAGAAGATTTGTCCTCGGTGGCGGGGAGGAGACAGAGTGCTGCCCCAGAGACACCTCTTGCCTGGATGTGATCAAGGCTGTTTCCTGCCACCATTTCAATGGCTCCATCCCCTAACACTGCAGTCCAGAGGTGCCCTTCCCTCCCGTGGACTGAGATGCAGGACAGCACATTTGGAGCAAGTCATGCGTCACACTGATCTTTAAATCTTTAGTGTCCAAACAGGGTCCACATATGTGTGTGGGGGAAAGAAAAGGAAAGAGAAGGGAGATAGAGAGGAGGTATATGGATGGCCAGACAACTGGACACTGAGCTTCCAGCCCCAACAGCGCCTCCTGCGGGGACTGAGGCCACGTCTATCCATCCCGGGTCTTCAGGGCAAAGCTGTCCCTTGTCAGGCCCACGCTGTGGCAGTGACTGCTGGGCCACCATGCCTCCCCCTGCCCAGCCCACTCCCCCAGCCTCCTGGAACTGTGTCCCCAGCTTACGGCTCACTTTCCCATCACGAGGGCCAGACTTTTCTTTACTGGTCTCTCAGTCCCTTGCCCAAGGGTAAACTACTTTCACCAGTGACCTGCTGTCCCCAAGGCCCCTGTTCCAGCTAAGCTCTCTGCTGGGGTCACGGTTTTAACCCTGCCTGAGCCCCTTCCGCCTCCCTGCCCCATGGCCGGGGCTCCTTCCCAGGGCGTTCTACAACCCTTCCTTGACTGCTTTCTTGTCACTTACTCTCTCTGGGTGTGTGTCATCTCCCATGTCGGCAGTCTCTCCCTGAGCCAGACCCATGTGTCACCGTCCCTGGCCCCTCTCTTGTCCCCGATGTCCAGCATTCTATCTCTAAATAGCCTCTCCCCTGCGGGAATTCCCTGCGCACCGGGCATCACCTTGGCTCCTCCCTGCCCCTCCTACACAGTCTGTTAGCAGTGCACCTGGCCTCCTTTAGGGCCCTGCAGCCTTGTCCCAGATCACACTGCCCTCCTCCATCTGTGGATGATGTGGAGGGCTGCCCCCCAGGGTCTTCCTGTCCCAGGCCTCCCATCCACAATGGCCCCCAAATCCCATGGCCCCTTATGCTGCTCCCATCCCTCCAGCCTCTCCATGGGCAGGAAGAATCAACCCTGTTCTAACCGAGCCAGGCTGTAGTCTGCACCCCCCCACCACTTCCCCCTCCCAGAGCAAGCCCTGGAGTGTCTCCATTGCTGTGCATGGAAAAACACCAACTCTGCCCTAAGGAAATAAGCTAATAATTTATTCTCCGTCAAAGATGAACGGCTGTGGCAGGGGAACATAGATCCGAGTTACCCTGAATGACATGTTCTGAGTGGAAAAGGTCACATGGGCTTTGATGGTCACAGGAAAGAAAGTCATAAATCAATGTGTTTATAAAATGCAGAGGTCTGGCCATCATATAGGCAGCTGCATCATATAGGCATGGCGGGGCGGGGGTCTCCCGGGTTCAGACCACAGCCTCAGCTTTAGTGTTGGTAGAAGCTAGAGGTATGTCCCGTTTATCTGCTTTCTGAGTTGTACAAAAAACTCTGCCGGGCTTGCCTGTAACCTCAGGACTGGGGAAGTGGAGGCAGGAGGATCAGGAGTTCGATGTCCACTTCAGCTACCTAGTGAGTTCCAAGTTAGGCAGGGCTATATGAGACCCTGTATCAATAATAATAATAATAATAATAATAATAATAATAATAATGCAGATGCAGATAGGCAATGACTACTGAAAGTAGCTGCAGAAAGGGCTGGTGAGATGCCTCAGTGGGCAAAGACACTTGCTTCAAGGCCAGATGACCTGAGTTGGATTTGCAGGACCCGCATGGAGGAAGGAGAGAACTGACTCCCTCAGTTTGTCCTCTGACCTTCATCCGCATGCCGTGGTACATGCACACACAGAGACGTATGTCAATAAACACATGCAATATTTATCTTTAAAAGATGGCTAGGATGATTCTGCTGACTCTTCATGGGTCCCTTCTGTCCATCATCACTGTCATGGTGTCCCGGGCAGCCGTTTGCTCCCTCCCAGCGTTCTCTCCGGCCACCGGCTCTGCTGCTGCTCCTATGGTTTCTTTCCATTGATTTATCAATATTTGCGGCAGAAATGCAGGTGTTCGATTTACAACAACCAAAAGCATATTGATTAGCCCTCTCCTCCCTTCTCACACCCAAAGAAACCCAGCCCCCTCCCATCCTAAAACCTGGCTACAGCCACACAGGGCAAATGACTCCGGGTTAGTGATGGGAAGAAGAAAACCCTCTGTGAGTAACAGGGCAGTGTGGGAGGTGGTGGGCCGGACCCCTAGGCCCCCATCTTTATACCTGACACTAGCCTTCTGGTGGACTCCCACAGGTGAGGGCCACATAGGGTAGAGCTGTTTATTCATCTTGCTTTTGTGAAGGTCAAGAAGCACCCTGACCCTGTGAATAAGCAAGACATCATAACATGATCGACGACGATAACAATTAGCCTTTGATTCCTGTCTGCTTTTGGTTATGACCAATTTTTACTCCATATTTCTCTGGCCGTCACTCCAGGTGTGAGCTTTCTGGTGTCACTGGGGCTAGTGTGCGTGTGTGTGGGGAGAAGCATGGGGACTAGTGTGTGTGGTGGGGGAAGGGAGCATGAGGACCAGAGGGGGAGGGTGGGGGAGAGCATGTAATGTGCTCCTGGCTTCCTGGGCATGACGGGTAATTAAGCAAGAAAAAAAAAGAAAGAAACAAGGTCGGGAGACCCTAACTCCTGCTGGGAAGGTGTTTCCTGTGCTCCTCGTGGGTTTCACTGCTTGGTTGTCTGTGTGATTATTTGTTTCTGAACAGAAGCTGACACTGTCATTTCATCTATTATTTATCTATTTATTTATTTATTTGTTTGTTTATTTAAAAATTGTATGTCAGTCTCCTCTTTCTGTAAGTGAGAATCCAGTGCTCTCCCACGCCTAACACCTTCCTCCCCACCCCCTTCCCAAGATGTTTAACATCATGACTTTCGGTAACAATGGTCTGGTGTTCATTTGCATGACCACGTAAATTATTGGTTTAAGTGTCACTGTGTGTATTAAGGTGGTTTTCCCCTCCTGAGAAACTTTTGTTTTTCCATGAATCTAGCATTGTTTTGACTTTTTCATCCGACGGTTAGCTGGCTCTTTCTCTGCCTCCCGTGGCTGTTGTTGCAATAGCTGCATTCTCGGCTGTTGCTCCAGCACCAGGCCAGCCTGCCTGCTGCCATGCTCCCAGCCATGATGGCATCTTAGTTACCTTTCTATAGCTGTGAAGAGACACCATGACCAAGGCAACTTACGAAAGACGGCGTTTAATGAGGGGCTCGCTATGGTTTCAGAGGGTGTGTCTGTGACCAACATGGTGGGAAACAGCAGGCGGGTGGGTGGGTGGGCAGGCAGGTGGACGGGCAGGCAGGCATGACACTGAGGTAGTAGCTGAAAGCCTACATCTTATCCCTAATTTTGAAGCAGAGACCAAGACTGGGTCCGAAGTGGGATTTTGAAATTTTAGAGTCCAAACCCCACCCCCTGCAGTGACACGCCCCCCTCTCCAACAAGGCCACACCCCCTAATCCTTCCCAAAACAATTCCACAAACTCAGGGGCCAAGCATTCAAATGGGGGCCATTCTCATTCAATCCATCACAGTGATCGTGGAGTCTACTACCCCCTGGAACCGTGAACCCCCAATTCAACGCTTTCTTATAAGTTTCCTTGGTCGTGGTGTCCCCTCATAGCAATAGAACTGTAACTAGGACAGTCATAGAGGTGACAAGGACCATTTAGGGACTTGGGTTCCTTTCTTCTCATTTCTGAGCGCCCTCTGCTTCCTGGGGACTCCTGGCCTGGTCCCTAGAGTCTCATCTGGGGGAGGAGCTGGGTGCAAGCACTGGGTCACGGGGAGGGGGGGGGGCCTTCGACTTCACTCACTCAGTACTACTGCGGGCAGAATAGATGGAGTGGACTGTTCACAAGTAGATGGAGACCTGCCAGGACTGCCAGAGTGATGCAGCACTACCCTCCCCCAGCCGCGCCTCTGTGGAAGACCCGCTTACCCACCCCCTGTCACATTTCAGACTGTACCACACTTTCAGAGATGGACACCCCGGAGGAATATGGAGAAACAGACACACAGAGCCTTTTCCCTTGAAGACTGGCAGATGAGGCAGACGAGGCTCAGTCCCAGAGAGACAATGTTCGATGTTCCAAGTCCCACACGGCCTGGGGCGTCTGGATCAACAGCCTTGGATTCGGTGTCTTCATTGAAGAGTCTTCTATGTGGCTCAAGCTAGCCTTGAGCTGCTGGGCTCAAACAATCCTCCTGCCTCTGCGCCCCGAGCGCCTGTGACCACGGGTGCACACTGAAGTATTTTCAATGTCTCTAGACTGCTGTCTCGAAGGCAGGCCCACTTTGCAAGCTGATTTGGAGGTGTCTGGTGGAGTCACTGTATATAAATAAGCCCCTCTTCTGCCTTTTCTTGCTGTTGTTTTGGGGGCTTGGGGTTTTGCCTGTTTGTGTATTGATTACCATACTAGAGATTCAACCGGGACCCTTCACATGTGGGACAAGCTTTCTGCCACAGAATTACAGCCAGGGCCTTCCTTTTGATTTTTGATTTTTTTAAGATAAGGTCTCTGTCTTGTTAATGCAATCAGGCCCTGGGTAACAATCCTCCTGCCTCAGTCTCTCCATGATTCCCTGACCTGAACACCCCCCCTCCCGCCCCGCACCCAGTCCTTGCCTTGACCTTTGTTTAGGTTCCAAGCTCAGTGTCCCCATTCTGAGGGTTAGGGTCACGGGAGCAAAAGATCTTTAGGCAAAAGCGTGGGGCCAGATGGGTGTTCACAGTGCCATGTGGGGAGGGAAGCTTTCCAAGCCCTGGGGACAAACTCTGGGGAAAAAAAACAAAAACAGGTCACACATTTTCTGAACCCTGCAAAAGTTTCAAAATAAAAGCCTCCCAAAAGCAATAGGCTAGAGATGGATGACCTGCACAGGCAGGGTGGGGCATAGGAACTTGGAGAGGGAGGAGGCCGAGGCCTGGGATGAGCAGGGACTTCCTGGGGAGGAAGGCAAAGCTGTACTGGTGGGTTAAAAACACTCTCACTTCTGGGAAACATACTGACACAGGCCCCTCCCAGACCCCAAAGGCCCTCTCCAGCTCTGCAAGGGTTAACGTCTGGCCCGTCAGCAGGCCTCTGGACACCGCCTGCTGACCACAGAGTTGTGCGTAAGGATTTTGAATGTGACTCATGGAAAGAGTCGGGACATTAGCAGGCATGGACTCCAGTGTGGCTCAGAGCACTCGCTTCCGTACACGACCTCGCTGATGCACACCTGACCAAGCTCTAGAGAGCCTGGTGTGTGTGCCACACACTGAGAGAGGCACACCTGTCTCACACCTGGGTTGGTGGTGGGTCAGACAAGCAGCAGGTACCTAGGAAATGTTGTACAGCCCTGAAAATAAAACAGGAGAGGAGAGGGTACCAGTCACTTCGAGCAGGTTCGGGAAGGTCTTCGAAGCGGCACTGGGGAGTCTGGCCCCTAGAGAAGCAGGGCTTGCAGCATTTGTGAAGTGCTAAGGTCCTGTGATCTTATTTCCATGTTGCAAAACTAGAAGAGGGCAGTGTGAGATGGGAGACGCCTGAGCGGGTAAAATGCTTGCTGCCCAGCCCCGAGGACCTGGATTCAGGACCCCAGCATCCATGTGAAGGCCAGGTGTGGCTGTATTGGTCAGGAGGCAGAGACAGGTAGGTCCCCTGGGGGCCTCACTGGCCGGCCAGTCTTGGCAAAGTGCTATCTCGAAAAAACAAGCAAACAAACAAAACCACATAAAACAAACAACAACAAAAAAAAAACTAAAAACCATGTCCGTATGTGATGAATCTGTGTCTCCCGAGGTATCCCAGGCTGGCCTCGGCCTTCTGAGTGCAGGGATTTCAGGACAGTCGAACCATGTCTGGGTTTTTCCTACTGACAAGAGACGTTGTTGGCGTGATCTAGTCTTTCACTGGTGGAAACTGGAAGTGTTCGGCTCATTTGTTCTATTACCACAGTATTCTCAGGGTTGGGTGTGGAGGCATGCATTTGCCATCCCGGCACTCGGGAGGATTGTGAGTTCAAGGTCGTTCTCAGCTGTAAGGTGAGTTCAAGGCCAGCATGAGCCACATAGTAAGATCCCATCCCAAAATAAGAAAAAGAAAGGAAGAAAATCCTTAGGGTAAGCACAGGTGAGTCGTCGTTAGGTCAAAGGGTGTGTGCATCTTAATTAGATACAAGTGACCAGATTTTGCTCCTTAAGTGAACTTTCTTGGCCGCCCCTCCTTGCTGTCACTTTCGGTCATCACTTATAATTTTTGAAAATTCCGATAGGTTCAGGTCCCGACTTCGGGACTGAACAGGCTGAACAGAGTCTGAAGCATGCCCTGCCTGCTCCTCTCCCCTGCCACCTTCCTGTCTGGGGCCCGGGACCCTTTCCCGACGGCTCTCCCATCTCTACCTCTAGGAAGGAGCTCAGTGTAAAGCTGTGTGCTGGTTACTTCTCCATGGCACGTGGTGAAGGCCTTTTATTCCCAGTCTCTTGACTGCTCGTGATTGTCATCCTTATCTCCCCCTCCCCCTGCAGATCTTCCTCATTGTCCCCCAGTAGCTGGTCCACCTATTTATCTCTTGTTTCTAGGCAGCCTGGCGGCTGAGGAGGCTCCTTGTCAGCAGCAGGCTAGAGGCGGGTGCTCCCTCAGCCACTGGCTGCGCCCTGCAGCCCCGCGCCACCCCCATGCTGCCCCTGGGAAGACTCAGCAAACCTGCTCCTTGGCCTGCCGACTCAACCAAGCCGGATACTGGCTCTCCTCTTTCACGGCCAACTCCGGGGAGCTCCGGCCTTGGTCCTCCCTGGACACCCAGGTCCTTTTAAGGAGTTATGCATCTTATACGTTCCTTAATCCCCCGACTAAATTTACCAGCTGTCTCTTGCAGCCAAGACATTGGCTAAATTAAACTCCACGGTGGTGGACACGGTGTATCAGATGCGGCTCTGTGAGCTGTGGCGGGGGCAGCCCCCCCCGCCCCCCCTGCCTGTCCTGAGGCCTGGAGGTCAAAGCGCCTAAGGGGGCCTCTCTCTTCCCTCCAAAGTACCGTGTCCCACTAGCTACCAGAGCACGGCTATTTCTCCTTTTTGAAATACAGTATTTGTACTCATTCTTTCATACCATGAATTGTGATGACACTCAGCGTTCTCCATGGCGCTCACCGCTGCTCCCAGATCCACACCTCCACCTCCCACTCCCCCCACCCCAACTTCACGTTTTCTCTCTCTTTTTGAAATGACCCACTGAGTGGTGTTTGTGCTGCCCACAAACTCATGGGGGTGTGGCCATTCACTGGAGTGTGGCTAACCTGAGAGGTCACACTCTTAAAGAAAACTGACCCCCCCCCTTCCCACACACACACAAGAAGCTGTCATTAACTCAACTAGAGGTGGGGACTCGGATCTCTCACCCCCTCCGTGCTGGAGTGCTGACTGGCTTGCTCTTGTGTGGGCAAGCACAGCTACCGTGAGCGCATGAGTGCAGTGGTCCAGTCATGTCCAGAAGACACTCTTTCAGTCCGGCCCTCCCTGCCCTCTGGCCCTTACCATCTTTTATGCAGGTCACAGTTTCTATTGAGAGACTCCCTTTATCACAAAGGCTTATCCATTTATCCAAAACACTTTTTTAACTTTTTTTCTTTTTAAAGATTTTTTAAAAAAAAATTTTTTTGCATGTGTGAGTGCTTACATGTCTGTCTGTGTACCAGGTGTGTGCCTGGTGCCCAAGGAGGCCAGAAGAAGGTGTTGGATCCCCTCAAATTGGGGTTGGTTGTGAGCCACCTGACATGGGTACTGGGAGTTGAACCCAGGTCTTTTGCTTCTGCAAGAGCAGCAAGTGTTCTTAACTGCTGAGCCATCTTGCAGCTCACATCCAGTAACTCTTTATGGATGCCCCTATTTTCCAGGCAGCTTCCTGGGGGTGCAGGAACACCTGTGATTTCATGTCAGTGATGCCCAAGTGAGTGGGAACCCCATACTCGATAGCAGGAGAGCCTTAAGCAGAGAAAGAGAAAGGAGGGGATGGTGGGGGGCCATGTTCCACTGATGTGGCTGGAGATGCCTCTCTGATGAAGTGACTTGTGTGCAGCAGGGGCCATGGGTGCCCGGAAGAAGGTTCCAGATGCAGGAAGTAGTGGGGTTGTAGGATCTGAGTGAGGAACACGGAATGACCACACACAGTGTGTCCCAGGCTAGTGGGACCTCCCTCAGCTGCCCTGTGGTGCGAGCAAGCTGGTGCCCTGAGGAGTTAGGATTCTCTTCCACAAACAGTGGGAAATGAGAGACAGGGTTGAGATTGGAGAGATGAGCCATCTCACTTCCATGGTAAGCGACTTCCCTGTGTACTGACCTCAGCAGCAACTGGATACAGAAAAGTCAGCCACGGACTTGAGGGACGAGAGGGACGATGAGGCTGTTACAGGTTCTGGACCCAGCTCCCGGCAATTGTCTCAGCAGCAGAGTCACATGCATGATGCCGCTGCTGCCACCCTTTAGAGGGATGCTCAGGGCCCTGCCTGCTCTGGGCCTAGTGTCACCTTGCATCGAGTTCCAACATTTGTCCCTTTTATCTGAAGGGAGGGAGCCCCTCTGTCACATCTAGAATCTAGACACACAGTCTCAGTCAGCTCTTTGAGCACACACCTGTGTCCCAGTGCTAGGCCACAGTAACCTGGTCTGGCTTCTAAAGACCAGCCCGTGAAGATGCCACATACCAGGCTCCAGAGTGGAACTGCCCACTCCCCCAGAACTGAACCAAAGGCATAGCCCAGGCCCTGTCCTGGCCAGTTAGGCAGTACATGCAGAGTAATAGGGGCTACTTCCAAACACCCCCTCCTCCTCTGGTCCAAGAAATTAGAGGCATAAAGGATGTGAATCACAAAGGATGAAAATGTAAACAGCTAAAGCTCGGGGGTGGGGGTGGGGACAGTCGTGGTGGTGATACATACCAGTAAATCCGTGGTCCAGTAGAAAAGTCAAGGCTGCTGCTGCTTCTGCTCACAGAGCTGCAGAAATCTTCTTCCAAATGAAAACGCACTTCCAGAGAGAGCGGAGCATCCCCATGCTGCTTACTCAGCGACTTCATCGTGTGCATTCCTAGGAAGAGAGGACAGGAGAGCAGAGCCGGCAGCAGACAGAGTACGGAGCTGAGCTGTGGGGCTTCTGAGCACATCAAAGAGGGAAGGAAGCATGGATGGCATGGATGGGGCCAGGGGAAGGGTACGGAACATCCCCGGGCAGAGGAGCCTGGCTGCTGGGGAAGAGACATCAGGCTAAGCGCACAGATGTCCTCTGGTGTAAGATATTCTCTCTGATCACACACACCCTCAAAATCCTGCTGGGGAGTAACTCTTGCAAACGGTAGAACTGGTACAGGAGAGGAGCGCCTTGGCAGGCGGCGGCTTTGATGGTAACAAAGAGAGAAGGTGAGCATCCAGGGGTTCAGCTGCATCCTTTCCTCTCAGCCTTTGAAAGCTAACCCCCTCCCCCAATTCCCAGCTGAGAACTTCGAGTCTCTCACACTGCAGGCTGAACTAGGCTTTTTGACCAGATAGCCAGAGAAACCCAGGGAGGAAAGAGAAGAAAAAGATGAAGGGAAGAAGCAGACCCCTTAAGCCCTGTTGGGAACTATGGCCATCATGGAAGACAGTACCGAGGCCTCCCAAAAATTTAAAACTGGAACTGCCATATGAGGAGACCATCCACTAGTAAGCACATAGCAAAGGAAGCAATCAGTGTGTTGAAGGGATATTTGCATTCTCACACCCATGGCTGCTCTAACCATGAGTGCCAGGATACAGCACCAACCTGAGCCTGTGGATGGCTGAGGACACGGGTGGTTCAGACACCCAGTGCGGGGCAGCCTGTGGAGAGGAGCAAGGAGAGTGGTTACTGGGAGTTGGGTGGGCGAACAGGCTGGGCGTGGTCACTAGGCACAAGGTGACAAAGGAAATTCCTCTGGGGCGTCCCTCACGGCAGGCTGGCTGTGGCTAACACCACTGTGATGTAGCTTCCAAATCAGTTAGAGGAGAAGGTTTTTAATTTTCATCTCAAAGAGATGAGTGTAGGAAGATGTATTACTTGCTTTTCTGTTGCTGCGATAAAATGCCATCCATGCCCAAGGCAACTTCTAGAAGAAAACACGTCATTGGGCTTATGGTTCCAGAGGGTTAGAATTCATGAAGGCAGGGTGAAGGCATGGTGGAAGGAACAGCTGAGAGCTCACGTCATGAACCACAAACACGAGGCAGAGAGCCATTGGGAGTGACAAGTACCCACCTCCAGGGACACACCACCCCCTAATCCTTCCCAAATAGTTCCACCAATTGGGGTCCTGCCAGGGCGTGGTGACTGTAATTCAGACCACCACAGAGGGAAATATTGCATGCCCTTTCCGACAGCTACAGATGATCAACACACACTAAAGCATCACCCCATGCCCCAGGAAGTTACACATTTATTATGAATTAATAAAATACAAAGTAAACTATGTGTGTAAGATAGTACATGCCTATGACCCCTGAGCACTCAGAAGGAAGAGGCAGGGATCTCTGGAGCAAGCTGGCTAGCCAGGCTAGCTGACCCTGGCTCAGCTAAGAGACCTTGCCTCACTGAACAAGGTGGAGAGTAATTGAGGAAAACCCCTCCACACAGATGTGCACACTCATGTAGCTACACACACACACACACACACACACACACACACACACACACACACACACAAACTCACAGACATGCATGAAGGGGAAAACAAGCCAGTTGTGTCTGCATGCACTTGCAATCCCTATACAGGGAGGCAGAGACAGGCAGGTTCTCCCAGGGCTCGCTGGCCAGCCTAGCCTGCTTGACAGGCCCTGAAGAACTCTGCCCACTTCGCTCCACCGCTCCATGGTGCCCTCTTCCAGGGCCACTTGTTGAGCTGTCTGGTAACAGCAGGTGCCAGGGTGAGTCACAGAAGATGCCTCAGCAGAAAGAGATCTAGGAGATTAGTAAAACTGAGTATTCCAGCTATCCTCTTCCCTTGGAGAGAATCCTGCTGTTGGGGAAGTTTCCTTACCGTTTATTTTCCCATGATGCATTACACGTTCATTTGGGCTTGATGCTGGGTCCACCAGCACCTATACTCTGACAAGGAGCTATTTCAACTTGAATGTGAGCTGAAGGTGTAAGACAGGAGCTGCCAAGTGCCCCCGGGTTCCCAGGTGAGAGTCCAGATGCATCAGTTTCTGAGAGTCTGATAGTGCACACATCAGGCTTCATGGTCACTGAGAACTTGAAAGTTGAAGATAGTTACATAGAGGAGGTTTTTAAAGGGCCAGGCACGACCCCGACCCGAAGAGAAATTGTTGGAATATATCTTAGCTATGCACAGGGAAAAATTCTTTCCTAGGTGAATGACTATCCCCTTCCTCCTCCTTCATGTGTGTGAGTGTGCACACATGTGCACTGTCCATGATACACATGTGTACATCCGAGAGTCAAGTCTCCTTCCACCTTGTAAAGGAGGCTCTCTGTTATTTTTCTTCTATGCTGCACACTCCAGGATAACTGGCTCAAGAACTTCTCGGCATCCAACACTCCCGGATGTTTTTACATGGGTTCTGAGATGAAAGGCAGACTGTTAGCCTTGTGCAGCAAATACATTTACCCTCTAAGCTGTTTCCCCAGCCCTATGATGTATTATTTCTGATGGGTCTTGGGTTGTGTAGTTGGTCAGTTCTTTATTCCATGCAGTGTCTGTCACCAAGGACCACTTACTTGGCATTTTGGCTGGCATTGCCATATGGTGCAAATGCACCCATACCAAGTTTTTATGTTGAAAGCTTAATTCCCTAGTTCATTTGCCATGGCAGTTAGAGGTAAAGCCTTTGGGAGGTGACTAGGGTTATATTAGATCATGGGGTTGGTGCCTTTGTAATAGCATTAGTGGATTTATAAGAAGGGAATCCTGGGGACTGGAGAGATGGCTCAGCCATTAAGAGTGCTGGCTGCTCTTCCAGAGGACCCGGGTTCAATTCCCAGCACCCACACGGCAGCTCACAGCTGGTTGTAACTCCAGTTCTAAAGGATCTGACACCCTCACACAGAGTATATACAGGCAAAACACCAGTGCACAGTAAATAAAGAAATCTTATGAGAAGGAGGAGGAGGAGGAGGAGGAGGAGGAGGAGGAGGAGGAGGAGGAGGAGGAGGAGGAGAAGAAGGAGAAGAAGAAGAAGAAGAAGAAGAAGAAGAAGAAGAAGAAGAAGAAGAAGAAGAAGAAGAAGAAGAAGAAGAAGAAGAAGAAAAAGAAGAAGAAGAAGAAGAAGAAGAAGAAGAAGAAAGGAATCCAAAGAAAGCATGTGATTCTCTCTACATGACATAAAAACTTGCCAGAAGCCAAAGAGATTCTAAGACCACAATCTTGGACTCACCAGCCTCCAGAACCATGAACCAAAGAAATATTTTTTTCTTCTGTAAGTTACTATCCTCAGGTATTTTGTTATCACAACAGAAAACAGGCTAAGATATATGGGAATCCCAAGGTAGCCTCACCTACAAACCTGGGACATTATGTGGTGTAGCCTAGAGGTCTGGAAGCTGGTCGAGATTCATTCATAAGGGTCTTTATCACTGAGGGCTTTGGGTCCAATCTGCTTATACTGTGACCATGTCCAAAGGAAGCAAAGTTGGAAACTTCAAAACATCAGAAAGGCTAGGCTCTGAAAATTCACATGATACGGTAAGTTCTGTCCATCAGAAGGACACAAGGACATCCCTGAGGCAAGAGGATAGAGAAATTTATCCTCCTGTTTGAATGGCATGCACAGTTAGGAATTCATGGTAGTGTAGCTAGAAGTTTTCCTGTGTCCCACCCAGTCCTGCAGCCACTCAGACGCAAGTAAACACACAGAGGCTTATATCAATTGCAAATTGCATGGCCATGGCCTATGGCTCAAGCTTCTTGCCAGCTAGCTCTTATACCTAAACTCAGCCCATTTCTGTTAATCTGTATGTCGCCACATGTTCCATGGCTTTACCTATGTGCCATTACATGCTGTTCCCTGAACAGCAGGATGGCGTCTCCTCCACCTCTGCCTTTCTTCCTCCTGTCTCTCTCCTGGATTTCCTGCCTGCCTCTGAGCTGCCTTGCCATAGGCCAAACAGCTTTATTTATCAACCAACCAGAGCAACACATATTCACAGCATACTGTTGCTGGAGAGCTTCTCTCCAGGTTCCCCAAGCCCCGCAGTCCCACAATCCACTTATAAAATAATCACTCAGACGCTTATATCACTTATAAACTGTATGGCCGTGGCAGGCTTCCTGCTAACTGTTCTTTTATCTTATATTAACCCATTTTTATAAATCTATACCTTGCCACGTGGCTGGTGGCTTCCCAGCGTCTTCACATGCTGCTTGTCCTGGCGGTGGCTGCAGTGTCTCTCCCCTCAGCCTTCCGCTTCCCAGAATTCTCCTCTCTCCTTGTCCCACCTACTTCCTGCCTCGTCACTGGCCACCAGTGTTTTATTTATATAGAACAATATCCACAGCACTTGCCCTTTTTTCTTTTTTTTTTTTAAAAAAGGAAGGTTTTAACTTTAACATAGTAAAATTACATATAACAAAACAATTATCGAGCAAGCATTACAGTTACAATATTAAAGAAGTTGTCCTATCTATCTTATATTTGTGAGTTTAAGGTTTTATATCTAACTTATCTTTTATCATAACTGAGGAAATTACAACTATCTAGTTTTCAACCACATCAAAGACCTGAGAAGGAAGATAATGGTACCTGAGAAATGGTAGATGGATGCAAGCAACTTTCGGGAATCTTGCAAGATTAGACCAAGACAGCTGGCAGCCTGGACAGTCACCTAATGTTTCTCAGCATTATTGGTGCATTCAAATTGGCTACAGGCCTAGAGTATCTGACAGACCATTTTCAGAAGCAGGATTTCTGAAAGACCATCTTACCCTGTCTTGGCAGAGTACAGTGGTCGCTTTCCTTGTGTCCCGCTTGTCCAGAAAGGAGAGCATTGCATTTGTACTGTCAGCCATCAAGGCAAGGGCAGTTCTTTGCCCAGTAGGCCATTTTGTGCCAAAAGACAAACTTCCAAATGGAAATGTCTTAGAAGCCCAACATTCTCTCGGGATCAATTGGTGCAGCCAGGAGCAATTGTGTCTCACGTCAACAGAATTCTAAGTTATTTAAATGCCATATTCTCTAGGTCTATGAAGTGTTTGAAGATTACTTATCTATCTGAAATATATCTATGTATACCTAGAAGACTTAACTAACATGGCTACAAATATGATTATCATAAATGACTAATTATTAATCTATTTTTAATTATCCATTACAATTTTAAATGAGTTACATAAACATAATACCCCAAACAAGAATAGAAATATATATATACACAGTATAACAACATCAACCTCAAGTCTGTATCAACAAACCAAAATCCATACCAATGTAAAACATTTTAAACATAAACTAAAATCTATACCAATGCAAAACATTTTAAACAAGTTGTTCTTTAAAAGTAGGTTAATTAATCTATCCTTTTATCTTATCATCTCTATATCCTCCTATATATCTATATCATATCCCCTTTTCTTTTTTAGAAAGAGATCACATTTATAATCAACCTGTTTTAAATAAAAATATTGGTTTTCTCTGTCCCACACCAGAGGGCTCTTCTGATTTGGGACACAAGAATTGTCTAACCATTTTTTTTTTTAAAGCAATATGTCTGGGTTTAGAGGGGGAGTGAGCCAATTCCACCTCTAAAGCCAGCTTGGTATATTTGGGAATTTGGGCATAGCATCTCTTACTACTTCCTGCTGGAGGGGGGCGCTGTATCTTATGGGGATGCAAAGAAAATTTTAGACCTATGGGGTAGTCCGTGAGGCTGTATTGTTTGAACCAGTTGCCTTGAAACCGCTCTGGATGCTGGATCATCTGGGCCATGGTGTCATCGGAGACCTTTCAGGGGGTCTTGGCTGTTGAAACCTGATGTATCTTAATCTGGAACAAATCCATAGCCTCTGGCTTTCTGTGGAAACAAAAGCAGAACCTCTTTTCCAAAGCAACATATCCTTAAATCCAAATTTTGAAGTCAAGGTACCTTTAAAATATACATTTTGGCATAACTCAACAGCTTTTGCAATCAAATGTTTTTCTTCAGTTACAAATATTAAAGACAACATAATCCAGATTCTCTGTGTGGTAGCCATCGTTACGTGGCTTATTTTTTATATTACCTTGAGCCTTGAGCCTATTGCTTTAAACTGTACCATTCTAAGACTGAAACTGCGCTGTGGCTGCTGGCTCCACCCACTTTAGCTGCCCAACATGGCAGTGGTACATTTTCCGCCAGCTCTGGGAGTCATCAAGTCTCAGAAATAGTGGGTCTAAGCTTTTATCGAAGCAGCGTGTAGCCCAGAAACCTCTTTTTTTTTTTTTTAATAATAGTAAAGACTAAATCTACCACACAGCTTAATGTGCCGCTGGCAGACGCCTCATTTCCGCCATACTGCCGGTCAAACGCACACGCCAGGAACCCGCCAGTGTTCAAAGCCGCGTTTTGCGCCGTCTAGCTGCTCATATGAGACAAGAAGCAGGAACCAGGTTTTGGCTCTGTTTAGAATTGGTTATTAAATATTCTCAGGTTTAAGGTGGAAGCTCGAGCCGTTGGGCGCCATTTGTTGCTGGAGAGCTTCTCTCCAGGTTCCCCAAGCCCCGCAGTCCCACAATCCACTTATAAAATAATCACTCAGACGCTTATATCACTTATAAACTGTATGGCCGTGGCAGGCTTCCTGCTAACTGTTCTTTTATCTTATATTAACCCATTTTTATAAATCTATACCTTGCCACGTGGCTGGTGGCTTCCCAGCGTCTTCACATGCTGCTTGTCCTGGCGGTGGCTGCAGTGTCTCTCCCCTCAGCCTTCCGCTTCCCAGAATTCTCCTCTCTCCTTGTCCCACCTACTTCCTGCCTCGTCACTGGCCACCAGTGTTTTATTTATATAGAACAATATCCACAGCAGCATACAGAAAGACATCCCACAGCAGTGGCAGCTATCTTTAGATCAGCCACAGTCTTCCCTGTGACCATAAATATCCATAGATCTCCAACAGCTGAAAGATGCCATGCCTTCCCAAGGCATTCCAAGTATCGTCCAATTACTACAGCAGCACAAAGACCAATGCCTTGTAGTCTAGGCTTAGATTCAGATAAGGAGCCTCAAGGACATCTTCTTGATCTGATCTGGTTACTTAAGATGTAAAAGAATAATTTACTTGTGCCATTATCTATCTCAAATAAACAACCCAACAAAAGCATAACTGTATTGAGGAGAGAGAGAGACAGAGACAGAGACAGAGAGGGACAGAGACAGAGAGAGACAGAGACTATATGACATAGTAATTTGAAATACAGCAGATACTTGTCATCAGTAAAGTCAAACTCCACTCCTGGTACCAATTTTCATATAAGCTTTTTTTTTTCCAGAGCAACTGTTAATCCTAACATTTATTTCTTGTTTGTTTGCTTGTTTGTTTGTTTGTAGACAATGTTTCTTTGTGTAGCCTTGGCTGTCCTGGGACTAGCTTTGTGGAAACCACTACTTTTCCTCATGACTCTTTAATTATACAAGATGTAGTGGAAAGAGCTCATCACTGTTCCATGTGGTGCTAGTTAAGTTGGTTCCCCAAGGCCTACGGGATCTGAAACAGTGCCTTAGGACTGTGGCTGGAATGTCTGGCCTTCCCTGTCACCCATGTCATCTGTCACTCTCCGGGATCTCTCTACCCAATTGGCCTGACTTGCTAGAAAGATACTGAGATTTCTATTCACAGTGATTGGCTTTATACAGCAATGTGTTGGTAGAGGGATGTCACAGGACTAGCTGCTACTCCAAAAAGGGGAGTGTGAACTCCATTTCTTGTTGAGAAAAGATACAAAGAATTTGTGACTTTCGTTAATCCACGATAATCTGTACTTTCAGCACAAATACTCAGATATTTCCCACATGTAAGATATCTTCCCTCATAAGTGACTGTGGGTACTCAGTCCTAAATAGGACATATACTTCAACCCCCCAACCACCAAGGCTCAAGGAGCATCAAGGAAGATGTGATGGGAAGATAGTGAAAAACAGAGAACAGGCAAAAGGGCTATGAAATGCCATCTTCTGGACATGATGTGCCCATTGCACTCATGAACTCACAACACCTGTGGTCACCTGCCCAAGATCAAGCCAACAAGATCAGCCGACATGCCAGCAAGAAGTACTAACTGGACTCAGTGGCTTATGAAAATAAATAATGAGAGAGGGGGCGGGGACATGGGTTGGAGAGGAGGATGAGGGCAATTGGCGGAGTGGGAGGGAGGGAGAGTTTGGGGTACTTCAGTCAAAATGCATTGTTTGCATGGATGGAATTGTCAGAAAACAAATAAAAAGAATTTTTACTAAAAAGATACCTCCTTTTATCCCAAGGCTCTTGAATTCTCATCTCATGGAGGCATCAGGAAGGAGGCTTGGATCTCAACATCCAAAGCTCAACAGACGTAGCTTCTTTTGATTAAAAACTTCATGAATTTGGGCTGGAGAGATGGCTCAGAGGTGAAGAGCACTGACTGCTCTTCCAGAGGTCCTGAGTTCAATTCCCAGCACCCACATGGTGGCTCACAACCATCTGTAATGAGATCAGGCTCCCTCTTCTGATGTGCAGGGGTACATGCAAGTAGAACACACTGTATACATAAAAAAATAAAGACAAGATTTTAACAATAAAACCTCAAAACATACAAAACATGGTGATGCAGTGACGGATAAACACAAGAGACATCCCCATTCAAAACTAAGAGGAAGAGAAGTGCACAGCTGACATTGGACCCTCACAAGTGTGGGGCTCTAGATGGAGGCACAGGGCAAGAAACACTACATCATGAAGCAAGTCTGTAAACTGCTAACCTTACCTCTGGACTCTGCCAGCTGGTTTCCTATCTCTAACTTCTGAGTCGTCTGTCCTTTACCATGACAGATGTCTACATAGGCAGACCAGAAGTTTTCTCCACGTTTTTCCTAAGTGTAGAAAGTTGGGCATCCCAAAGATCTCTTTTCCAAAAAATATTATTACATATTTTAATGATCTATCTATCCATCCATCCTTCTATTCCACACACACACACCCGTGTATGCATGTATACAACTATGGTAATTTAAATGTAATTGACCTCCATAATCTCAGGCAGTGGCACTATTAGGAGGTATGGCTTTGTTGGAGTAAGTGTGGCCTTGTAGGAGGAAGTGTGTCACTGTGGAGGTGGGCTTTAAGGGCTCATATATGTGCTGAAGCCACACCCAAAGTCTCAGTCTACTTCTTGTTGCCTGCAAGATGTAGGACTCTCAGCTACTTCTCCAGCACCATGTCTGCATTCATGCCACCATGCTCCCCACCATGATTATAATGGTTGGAAACTGAAAGCAAGCCACGCCAATTCAATCTTTTCCTTTATAAGAGTTGCCATGGTCATGGTGTTTCTTCACAGCAATAGAAACCCTAAGATGACCAGGAAACAGAGGAGAAGGGGCTCCTGGAGCCTACCTATCTTCCTCCTTGTTTCTCTTTTATTTCCTCCAACCTCCCCCAAGCCAGTGGGAGGGGGGAGTGCCACCTATACCCAGGGTCAGACTCTCCACCCAGCTCATGTGAAGGTGCTGCCTATACCCAGGGTCGGTCTGTACACCCAGTCCATAGGAGGGTACTTCCTGTCTTCAGAGTGGGTCTTCCTGCTCAGTTAATCATCTTTGGAAATCCCCCTGGACACATCCAGAAGTGTGCCTCCTCTGTCTCCTAGGAAACTCCAGTTCATGTCAAGTTAGCTCTAAGGATCACAGTGGACTAACTAAGAAAACACTCTCAAGATTTCAAAGCCTTTTTTATTCTAGCTGGGAGGATTTGTGAGGACTTCTGGCATCTGTGTGTAAGGCTTCACCCTGAGTCCACAGTGCTAAGGCTGTGACTCTGCTGGGATCGCAGGCATCCACCTGCGCAGGTACAGAAATGGCTGGATAAAGCTTGTTCTATTTATTTACCAATTTTCATGATAATGAATCTGTCCCATTTATTTGTGTGTTTGTTTTGCAATGTTAGGGATCAAGTCTAGGATTTTATTTTGGTCTGGAAATGATCTCTTACTTTGACTGGCTCCTACTCTCTGAAAGAACCGTCAAGAGTCCTGTATTGCTTCAATTCTGTTTGAAGTTGAACGGCTACCACCTCCATTGTTCTGCTGTGCAAAGCCCTGGGTTCCATCTCTGCCATTGTATAAAACTGGGTGTTGTGCCTGTCTGTAATCCCAGGACTCCAGGGGTGGGGAGGATCAGATGTTCAAGGTCACCCTCTCGATATACAGTAAGTTCAAGACCAGTTTGGGCTGCGTGAGACCCTCTGAGAAAAAGAGGAAAATCTAAGTTCAGCCTCTACAGTACAGTGTCTACACAAAGGGAAGCCCTTTCTGCAGCCTCTGCTGCCCCCTGGTTCCTGACTCCCCAGCCTGAGGTGATGATTTGCACCTAGCCCACCTAACTCCACCTGCCTGTGGAAGTCAATGGCCCAGTTTCCAAGTTTGGAACCAGTTTCTCTTCCAGTTTTCTACTGTGGTCTTTTGTGGCTTAAATACCAAACTTGACTCGTAGTTCTGTGGATGCACTGGGTTAGGGTGGATAGTTCTCTTCCACATGATGTCACTCGGGGCGTTGTTACTCATGGGGGCCACGTCCAGCTGTGGTGGTTGGAACAGGGGGTGTCTGACTGGGCCCATGGGCTCTCATCACTTAATGTTCTATCTCCAGTTTCGTACTTGGTGGCTGGTAGAGGGCATGTGGGAACTGTACCATGTGCCGAGCTCTGGGCTTGCCCCAAGTGCCGAGCTTTGGGTTTCAGGCAGACACAGTCCACTTTCACCATTTTTGGTGATCAAAGTAAGCCACACATCATCTCTGCCATCAGAGGGCCTGAGTGAGGAAGGGGCTCCAGCTTGGCATACACATACAGTGGAGAGACACTGGGGGCCATCTTTATGGATTAATCCATCATGAAAGCTTTGATGCCCTGAGCAGACCTGTGAGAACTGTTGATCTAGATATATTTGGCCCAGTAGACTGATATCTGATGTATTGAAGTGGCCTGAGGCAAATACCAAAAAAACCCAAAAACCTGGCTAGGAAAAATAATGACAGCCAGGCACCATGTAATGACAGTTTGCTTAATGACAGATTTCATAAATGATGGTCATCCCACATGGTCATAAGCGATCTGGGTCTGGTGGCACATGCCTACAATTCTAGCATTCAGGAGGCTGAGGCAGGGGGACCATGCATTCAAGGCTAGCATATGAAGTGCGCTGAGAATTATACCGTAGGCTGTCACTTGTTGAGTTGTTACCACTGTGGTGCAACATGAGTCATGAACACACCAGCTGAACAATAGGCTGTCACCCGAGAGTGTAGCACACAGCTGTGTGTCATCTGTTACAGAGGCTGGGAGACAGCTCAGCCAGTCAAGAGCTTACCTTGCAACCAGAAGGATATAAATTTATAACCAGGAGGATATAAATTCAATCTCCAGAATCCACGAGGGCGCATAACATCGGAGATGGGGGACGGGGGACTGGAGATCTGAAACCAGGCTCATGTGGTCTTTATGTCTTTGAGTCTCTTTGGTCAGTGGGGCTGGACTTCATGTTGGGACCCACTGGGCGAGCCCCAGGAGTCACTGTCCATGAGCTTGAAGGATGTCACACAGAAGTTTGTTTCTCATCAAATATTTGTTCGCTTTATCCTCATTCCAGGACAGATCTTACTGAAAGGGATTTTGTCTGCAGAAGTTGAGGCAGTTAAAAAACTAGATTAGGCATGATCATTCTCTCCCTCTCACTCTCCCTCTCCTTCCCCCCTCTCTCTCTGTGTGGTGGAGGGGGGAGTCTCAGTTGTCTACTTGACACACCTGCAAAGAAGGAACCTCACTTGAGGAATTGCCTCCATCGGATTGGCCCATGAGCATGTCAGTGGGGCATTTTCTTGATTGCTACTTGGTGTAGGAGGGCTCACTGTGGTCTGTGCCTTCCCTGGGCAGGTGGCTGTGTAAGAAAGGTAGTTGAGCAAGTCAGGAGAAGCAAGTCAGTAAGCAGCACTTCTCTGTGGTCTCTGCTTTAGCTCCTGGTCCAGATTCCTGCCCTGACTTCATACTTTGGCTTTCCTCAATGATGGACTTTAACCTGTAAGCCAAATAACCCAGTTTCCTCTCAAGTCATATTTAGTGATAGTATCTGATCTCAGCAACAGAAAAGCAAAACAAAACAATACGCATGTGTGGTATATTATGAACTTATGTGTGGGTACATATGAAGTCCATAGGATGATATCAGATGTTATGTTCTATTACACTTGGTGTTGTTCCTTTGAGAGAAAGTCTCTCACTTAATGTGGAGCTTGTCTGGAAGCCATCATGCCTCAGCAATTCTTCTGCCTACACCCTCAACAGCACTAGGATTACAGGAGCCTCCACAGCCATGCCCAATTTCTTACAATACACATAAGTGTTTAATTCTGAACTCATGCCTTCATAGCATGGAATTTACCATCTGGACCATTTAGAATTTAAGAATTCAATAGTGTCAAGGATAGCCAATGCTGTCAACCACCTCATCTTACACAGGGGAAGCCTGGGGTCCAGCACTGGCGAAAACAAGCCCCAAGAAAATAACAGGGGAGAGACAAGCAAGATTGAATGTCAAAATCTGGAGACAGACACGAGGCACAATTTGTCCTGTGTGTTCTTGGGAACGTGATGAAGGGTTCGAGACACTGGTTGATCAACCCTCTTGCGTGTCTGCCTGGTTGAGCCAGAAGAGTTTCTTCTAACTCGGGTACAGGACATGGATAGGCCTAAGGGATTCCTGGTACTAATGCCAGTGGCGTTCATTAGCATTACATGGGTCTCTGGCCAGAAAAACAGAAGCAGAAAAACCAAGAGTATCACGCAAGAGTAGAGCACAAATGCTAAACAGCAATGAAGGAAACTCAGCCCCCATGCTTCAGGGGGTTCCCAGACGGGCCCCCAGGATACCACGTTTTGTGGGCCAAGCAGAAAGCACAGCTCCCCATTGTCATCCACAGTATCCTAGAGGAATTCACCTAGACTTTTAGGGACCTCAACTTTAGGCAGTGTAGGATCTGGGGCTTTGATATAGAAAATAATTTTAGGACTGTCTAGCTTCTAAAGTAGCGTTGGGGCTGAATAAAGACCTTTTGTTATAGATTTAAGCACAAGGGTTAAGGGAAAGTGAGCATTTATAAGGAAAGACAGACGCATTGGACAGCATAGATGTGGGTTTCTCAAAGAAGAATCTGGAAAAGACAGTGTCATTCCTGGAGACATCAAACCGTATATACACAGTAAAGCATGTGGTAGATGGTTATGACTAGGATAAGCACCCAAACCAGCAGAGCGTCTTTGTCATGAGGTGCCCAATAACCACAATGTTAGTAAATTATTAAACTTAAGGCAGAATCTGGTGGAGATTTAATTTGTGTATGCAAATCTCAGAAGACAAGGACATATTGTCATCTGCTTCACACAGCATTGCTTTAATAATAGCATAACTTCCCTTTGTGAGAATGTTTTTTGAACAGATTTATTTTACATTTTGTGTGTGCATGTGTGTCTGTGCATGGGTATTTACACAAAAGGCAGTTTCCTGTGGAGGCCAGAAGAAGGTGTGGGATCCCCTAGAGTTGGAATTACAGATGGTTGTAAACTGCCTGTTGTGGGACTGGCAACTGAAATCCAGTCCTCTGAAAAAAGCATTATATATTCTTAACTGCTGAACCACCCCTCTAGCTTCTTTTGTGAGAATATGAAGAACCATCAAGTCTTAGTGTACAATTGTTTTTGAATTATCACAGATTAAGAGTTTAACATGCAAAAGAACATGTTGATATTTACATAGAAATATTTTATTTATTTTTATTTTATAATTTAATTTAATTTGACATATCAGCCATGGATTCCCCTGTCCTCCCCCCTCCTGCCCCCACCCCCACCTTCCCCCCAGCCCACCCCCCATTCCCATCTCCTCCAGGGCAAAGACTCCCCTGGGAGATTCAGCTCAACCTAGTAGATTCAGTCCAGGCAGGTAGAAATATTAAGATAGAATGTAAGAAGACAAAACTGTTTTGACATTTTTATTTCTACTCTGTGCCCTCACTCACCTCAGTTTCACAATGACCCCTTTGCACTGTATTTGGGATCAGTGTCTCTCCATACTATGCGTTGTCAAGCATCCTTCATAATATCCAGACAACTCAACAAAGTTATATTAGGGTCACTCACAGGATCATGGGTAAGTGGATACTTACAGAAGCATGGGCAAAGAAAATGACTCTCCTTCTCCCCTCCCCCAGCAGCCATTAATAACCCATAGATCCTCAGGGAGGGGTGGGGCCTTATTAGTCCCTCCCCGCTTCTTGCCGGAATGTCAGTCGGCCACTGTTGTTGAATGTGGTTCTCCAAGTGCAACAGTTACCTTTTTTTTTTTTTATCAGATCAGCTGTGCCTGCTTGCAAAAAGGTCATCACAGCAAGACTTACTGACATTGACATCCCCCGTGGAAGGAGGGGTTGGAGAGGGTCTGCAGCTCTCCACCATTTGTACGCTAGTCTTCCTGTTTTAGTTTCTGTGGAGGTCTGAATGAAAATGGCCCATAGACTCATAAGGAGGTGTGGCCTTGTTGGAGGAAGTGTGTCATTAGGTGATAGGCTTTGGGGTCCCAAGAGCTCAGGCTAGGGCTAGTGGTTCACTGTCCCTTCTAGCTGCCTGCAGATTCAGATGCAGAACTCTTAGCTACCTCTCCAGCACCATGTCTGCCTCCATGCCACCATGCTTCCCAGCATGACCATAATGGGCTAAAACCTCTGACCTGTAAGCCAGCCCCAATGAAATGTTTTCCTTTATATGAGTTGCCCTGGTCATGGTGTCTTCTCACAGCAACAAAACCCTAACTAAGACAGTTAGGGTTCCTATTGCTGTGATGAAACACCGTGACCGAGGCAACTTATTAAAGAAAACATTTAACTGGGCTTACGGTTTCAGAGGGTTGGAGTCCATGGTAGCAGAGCACAGGCATGATAGCTGCAAGATCACATCTTGATCCACAAGCAGAAAGGAGACATACTGGGAGTGGCAAAAGTCTTTTGAATCCTCACAGCCTGCCCCCAGTGACATACTTCCTCCAACAAGGCCACATCTAATCCTCACAAACAGTTCCACCAACTGGGGGCCAAGTATTCAAGCATACAAGCCTATGAGACCATTCTCATGCAAACCACCACACGGCCTTAATTGCATGGGGTCTTGGGCGGTACTAAAGAATATAGGCTGAAGGAGCTTGACTGCCAAGAGTCTCCATTCATGTAGCTTCGGTATAGCCTTCATCCATGTTGGTTAAGACTTTCCAATGAGGCTGCTTGAGGTCCACTCATGCTCTGGTAGGGAAACCCCTGCTCATGCTCTGTAGGAAAGCCCAACACACTCATTGGTCCTCCTAGTTGAATTGTAGTGAGTTTATATCTTGGTTTATTGTTAGGACTTTGTAAGGAGGGGGCAAATGATGCTTATGCATCCCCAGAAAGAATTCTCACAACAATAAAATATCAGGGACAATGGAAGGGAGACAAGTTAGGAAGGGGAGTGGGAGGGAGTCCAGAGGCCAAGGGGCAGATTTTCGTCAGTGTTTTGTCAACTTGACACAAGTCAGAGTCATCTGAGAAGAGGGAACAGCATCTGGGGGGAATGCCCCTATTAGACTGGATGATAGGTAAGTCTGTGAGACTTTTTCTTGATTGATAGTTGGTGGATGAAGGTCCAAACCACTGTGGGTGGTGCCACTGGGCAGGTGGTCCTGGGTTGTATAAGAAAGCAAACTATAAGAAGCAAGACAGTTAGCAGCATCCCTCCATGTCTTCTACATCAATTCCTGCCTCCAGGCTCCTGCCTTGAGTTCTTGCCCTGTTCTCCCTGTGTGGATTGTAAAATGTAGAATGAGATTTCTTGACCAAGTTGTTTTGGGTTACGGTGTTTTATCAGAGCAATAGAAACTAAACTAAGACGGGGGATGAATATGATCAAAGCATATTATATGAGTGTATGAGAATGTCAAATGAAACTCATTATGTATAATTAACATATGTTAATTAAAAACTTAAAAAGATAACCCCCAACTAAGTATAGTAATCATTCTTTCATTGTTCACGGATTAAGAACACATTTGTGAACAAAAATCCACCATGGTTACAGTCACACTTCTTAGACTAGCTGAGGAGTTCCTGGGGGACCACACTGGGTTTTCTCAGCCTATGCCACAGACTGGATTCAGAGTTCGATTCTAGGGACCCTTATACTACCATCTGGACCAGAGACCATCAGCACCCAGCTTAGAAGCCTCTCTCTTCCCTCAGTCTGTCAAAATCATCAGCTCCCAGGGCACGTTTAAACATGTTGCTCCCTTGACCTAGAATGACCGTCTCTGAGGCCTGGCCAGGCTACTGGGGAAGTCCCCTGACTCCTGGCTCACCATTGCCCAGCATGTGGCCCTGCCCATCAGCTCAGAAGCACAGCAGGGTTTCCATCATCGTCATCACTGGCCCACTCTGTGTGCCACTGTTTGTTTGCAATACCATTGTGTAATCCAGACATTTGGAAGAGGAGCCTGGTTGGCATCTGGGAGACCAGAGCCCTTGTCACCCTGGCGCGTCTCATGTGGACCAGGCACTCCCTGACTATTGCCGAGGGACTGCTTCTTCTCATCTGAAATGAGGATGGCAGTGCCATCTGTCTGCTAGGTGTCCTCACCTTGGTTGGCAGCTGAACCAATCTCTCCCTTCCTTCTTCCCTCCCTCCCTTTCTTCTCTTTCCTCCCTTCCTCTCTGTCTCTATCCACCTATCTCCCACCCCATCCCCACCCCCGCCCACCATGTTTTCCTCCCTCTCTTCCTATTTTAAAGAAGGAATTCATCCCACTCAATTTGCTGGAGCCACAGGGCTGAGCCGGGTTCTAGACCTGGCTGAGCAGAGAATCCCCCTCCTGCTCACAGGGACTGGTTTTAAGCAGGCACGTGACCCTAAATGAGCTACTCTGGGTCTGCCCAGCACTTGCTGTAGAAGATAGTACAAGACGGCCTCATCACAGGGTCACTTGGCTTTGGGATATGGTTCTCATAGTGTAAGCAGCCATCTTACCAACTAGGCAGAGAATCTGCCTGAGACATGTTCTGGTGATAGCAATGAGTCCCTTGATCCAGCCATTCCTGAAGACAGATACACACCGGTGCTTCCAGTTACACAACCAATGAATCCTCTTCCACCATCTTACAGAAAGAAAGAAAGAAAGAAAGAAAGAGAGAGAGAGAGAGAGAGAGAGAGAGAGAGAGAAAGGAAGGAAGGAAGGAAGGAAGGAAGGAAGGAAGGAAGAAAGAAAGAAAGAGAAAGAAAGAAAGAAAGAAAGAAAGAAAGAAAGAAAGAAAGAAAGAAAGAAAGAAAGAAAGAAAGAAAGAAAAGAAAGTACTCTATCTAGTCAGGCTTATTTCATGGCAACAGAAAGAAAAGAATCTTGACTGTGCTTGTGTCCTATTTCAACAGCTCCTGAGGAGCATGCTTTTTAGTTGTCGCACCTTTGTATGACTGTGGACAACTTGCTTTAAACAGTGGAAGGAGGTGGGAGTGATGTGGCACTGTCTTAGTTTGGGTTTTTTATTGCTGTGAAGAGACACCATGACCACAGCAATTACATTCAAACTACCGCCTTACCCTCTTTGTCCCCCATAAATCTTTAATGATATCATAATACAAAATAGATTTAGTCCAACTTCAAAAATCCCCATAGTTTATCACAGTCTCAACAATGTTTAAAAGTGCAAAGTTCAAAGTCTCCTCTGAGATTCATTCAACTTCTTAACTATAATCCCCTGCAAAATCAAAATTAAAAAGCAGATCACAGACTTCCAACATGTACTGGCACAGGATATACATTACCATTCCAAAATGTAGGGAAGAAAGCATAGGGAGGAAATACTGGACCAAAGCAAGACCAGAAACTATCTTGGCAAACTTCAAACCTCATCGAAATGCTCTTCAGCTCTCCAGTGCTGTTCAGCTTTGCTGACTTCAACACACCTCTTTCTCTTGGGCTGGTTCCACTCCCTGTTAGCAGCTCTCCTCAGCAGGTATCCCACAACTCTGCCATCTCTACCATCTTGGGTTCTCCAAGGCAATTCAGACTTCAACTTCACAGCTTCATGTGTTGGCCTCTCTACTAGGCCTCCATTCAGGGACACCCCTGACACAAGCCTGGCCTCAGTAGCTTATTCCATAACTCCTTTCTTCTATCCTTAACTCTGAGCCCAGAATGATGTGGCTGAAACTGCCAAGTTCTGCTGCTTAATGGGGCTGGAACATGGCCTCCTCATTCAAGAACATCTTCACCAGCTCTCTGTCTTTCACTGCCTAATCTTGGCTGTCTTTGAACTTACACTGTAGACCAGGGTGGCCTCAAACTCAGAGATCCATCAGCCTCTGCCTTCTGAGTGCTGAGATTAAAAGTGTGGCCTGCAATACCTGGCTCTTAGCTTTTCTTTGGTTGCTTTGCAAAATCTGGAATCTTAGCTGGGTGGGATCTTGCCCTGAGGTCATCACTCCCTTTATTCCCTCTCTTAATCCATTTATCTCCTTGAACATAGAATTTCATTCTACTCCACTTCCTGGTACTTTTTCTCCTCAAAATTTTTATTTGTAATTTACCCTGATCAGCTTGCTCCTTTTCATTAGATATCCTCATTAGAGTTATCACTAGCAACCACAAAACATAGTCTATAGTAGGCTATTTCTTCTGCTAGCTGAATTAATCCAAAACTCTTCACTGTAGCCTCAGGCAAACTCTTTGAACAGGGGCAAAAGGCAGTCACTTTCTTCCTCAAAATATCGCAAGAATAATCTCTAGGCAACATACTAAAATTCTTCTCCTTTGAAACATCTTGAGTGAGCCCCCCACAGTTTATCAAATCACCACTGTCTTCCATGCTCCTACTAGTAAGGCCCATTAATCAGTGCTTAAAGCATTCCATTGCTTTGCTAATCCAAAGTACCAAAGCCCAAATTCCTCCAAACAAACACATGGTCAGGTCTATCACAGTAATACCCCACTCCTGGTACCAACTTCTCTTAGTTTGGGTTCTTATTGCTGTGAAGAAAGACCATGACCATGGCAACTGTTATAAAGTAAAACATTTAATTGGAGTGGCTCACTTACAGTTTCAGAGGTTCAATACATTATCATCATGACAGGGAGCATGGCGGCATGCAGGCAGATGTGGTGCTGGAGCTGAGAGTCCTACATCTTGCAGGCAACAGGAAGTCGACTGAGACACTGGGCAGTGTCCTGAGCATAGGAAACCTCAAAGCCCGCCCCCACAGTGACACTTCCTCCAACAAGGCCATACCCACTCCAACAAAGCCACACCTCCTAATAGTGCCACTCCCTATGAGATTATGTGGGCCAGTTACATTCAAACTACCACAGGCGCCAATGCTGAGCCTAAGCCTGAAGTTCTGATAATTTCCATGGAGTTTCTGATCTGTGTTAGGTTAGGGAACCCTGCCTAGAGAGATGCCACAGAAGAGGGAGAAAGAGAGGTCCAGAAACCACACTGAGAGATGGAAGCCCAGATATCTGGTGTCCCTGCTGAAGCCAGTTTGAGTTATCTTGTCAGCTGGACACAGACACATGAGTGATCACAGGTGAAAAAAGAAGGATCACCCAGTAGAGCCAGGTCAGATTCCAGAATCTGGAAAGGTGGCCATACAATTGTTTTAAACCACTGAGTTTTGAGGTTATTCATTACTCAAAGTAGATCAAAGTGCTGACCAATACATGGCTTCATGGGGCTGCTGTTAGAACTAATTAAGATGATGAGTGTAAACTGCTTAGCACAGCACCTGGTTCATAGAGAATGATATTAAGAAATAATACATAGAAATGGTAATGATGATGATTGTA
Source organism: Peromyscus maniculatus bairdii (assembly GCF_049852395.1). Taxonomy (NCBI): domain Eukaryota; kingdom Metazoa; phylum Chordata; class Mammalia; order Rodentia; family Cricetidae; genus Peromyscus; species Peromyscus maniculatus. The sequence continues at coordinate 47,475,654 of NC_134871.1, read as the reverse complement.
TTTGTTACACAACTTACATTATGAGCTCATTAAAGGTAACAAACACGTCATATACATTGATATCCTGGGGACCTGTTATGGAATGTGTAGATCTCAGGCATTCATCCAGTGTTGATTCTAATTAATGAATGAGTGGATAGATGGGTGGGTGGATGAACAGATGGACAGATGGGTAAGCAAATAGATGGATGGGTGAATTGATAGATGAATATATGGATGTTTAGTTGGATGAATGGATGAGTGTATGGATGAACAGATGGATGGATGGGTGAATGGATGGACAGATTGATGGGTGGATAGATTGATGGATGGAAGAAAGGATAAACAAATGATTGTATGGATGGTTGGGTAGATGGATGAATGGATGGATGGGTGGATGGATGAATGGATGAGCTAATGGACAGATGGATGGATGGGTGAATGGATGGACAAATGGATGAATGGATGAGTGAGTGGATGGACGGCTAATCAACAAATGGAAATGTTTGCAAAGTATATAGCACAGAGCTGTGTGTACAGTTGTCTTTATCTATGTCTTTGCACTTAAACAAACTGCGAGATGCATATAATGCTTATGTGGACCTGTGATTTGACTGCAAGTATAGAAAGACTATGATTGCCATGGAGCGTCAGAGAGATGTGAGGGTCTGTGAGATGAGCTGGTGAGCAAGACTTCTTAGAAAGCAAAGGTTCAGGTCTGGGCTTCGGCCAGAGTGAACAGCAGAGCTACGTTCCATGCCTCTCATCCAACACAAGAACATTAAGAGCAGTAACTAACTCCATGGGCCTCAGAGTTAGATTAAGTTTTGCTGTTGCTTTTGTTCTCTGTTTTTTTGTTTGTTTGTCTTAAGAATTAGTGCACATAGGAACGAGCCAGTAAAGAAAAATGGGACTGATGGGATCTCAGCAGAGGGTCTGTGACACTCAGCCCAAAAGCCTTTCCACTTTCTATTTCTATTGAAAATGTTCACAATCAAATGTTGGAACTCTTGTTCAGTGAACTTGTGTTTGGCATAGCAGCGTCTTCCACGGTTTAAAATTCAACAGGTTCAAAAGGTAAACAGTGAAGTCTCCCCCTCTTCACCCCAGCCACCCGGTCCCCCTCCACAGGTAGTTGGTGCTCCCAGCCTCCTGTTCCTTTGCAGAGATGTTCCGTCCAAACACCGTGGGACTCCCAAAGCTGTGGGGCTGGACTGAAGATGGCTTGGTGGTGACATCTGCCCCCAACTCCTCTGTTTCTCATCGTTTATTTAAAGAGGATGTGTCTGTCATCTTTACCACAAATGCTTACAAAGAGACTGCCTCCAGAGATTGGTTTCCGTGAGAATGTGGTCCCGAGACCCCTCTCTCTCACAAGCCTGGGCTGCCTCTCGTCATTGCTGAGTGGGTATGATTCGCTGTAGGTGGGGTCTGTGTGGAGATGCTGTGGATGCTCCTGTGGAAGCCCCTGTTTCACATTCTGGAGCCGAAGTCCATCATCAGTGCATGGCAGCAGGTTGGTTCTTGTAAGATGGCCACAGATGGTAGGCTTCTCCGGTGTCCTCCCATGACCTCTGTATGTCTCCGGTGTCCTCCCATGACCTCTGTATGTCTTACTCTTCTCATATTAGGACTTAAGACACTCTGGACCAGAACCCATAAACCTGACCTCTGGTTAACCTGACAATGTTCATAAAGACCATGCCACATGACACAGTCACTATTGGAAGTCTTAGGTGTTAGGACATCAACACATGGGGACAGGACACAATCTGGTGTATAACTCTGGGCACAATGGTGGTGAGAGGTTGATTGTCCCCTTTGCTGTGGGAGGTGGGGACACCTGAGCATTCTGGTGCTGATTCACAAGGGGGCTGTCCCTAAAGAGAACACACATGCCCTCAGAGGGGGTGGGGTTCGGCTGCTTGTGAGGAAGAAGAGGTGCTGGCTATCCTGGAATCCAGCCCTGAGTCCCCAAAGATGAATAGAAACTCACTTTGCTGTCCCACTCACCCACACAGACACAGGCAAACATGTGAACACATGTGAACCCACGCTCTCTGTGATCTCCCTTCATTTTGCTACATGATGTGGTTTATTGGGTGATGGATGAATCAGGAACTGAGGTGGTGGGTGAGAAAGATGATCTCAGATGAGAACACAGTCTTTCCAACTGATGACACTGTGGTGCAGGCAGAAGTCCAGACGCCACCTGGTTTCAAGATGTACTAGGCCTCCCAAGTTCATGCTCCAGCCCACATATGGCATGGACTAAACCCTCCCCCCATCTCCTCTGAGGACCATTAAGATAGGTGACCTTTCAGGAAAAGGTCACAGAACCCAGGTGACCAAGAGTCACTGTCACCTTGACTCTCATGGCTCTTAGTTCGTGTCACTGGCCCAAGCCACAGTCCCTTCCAAACCCCAGTGACTCTGAGACACACTCAGCCCTGTCTACTGTCTCCATCCTCTGGCTTTCCCCTCTGGTGTGGGTCCTCACTTTCCAGCAGGGATGGTGTCTGTTCGTTCATTTGTTTGTTGTATTGGGGTTTGAACTCCAGACCTCACACATGCTAGGCAAGTACTCTACCACTGAGCCATACCCTCATCCATGTTTCTTAAGCTTTTAATTTTGAGACAGGGTCTTGCAAAGCAGGTCAAGCTTGTCTTGAACGTCCTGTGTGTCTCAGGATGGTCTTGAACTCTTGGCCACACTGCCTCACCCTCCTGCGTTCTGTTAGGAGTTTGTGACCTCTATAGCTCCTTCTCCTCTGACTCACTGGCTCTCACAGCCTCTCCACCCCAGCTCCATTTTATACATGAAGACACTGAGACCAAAAGACCGGCCCAAGGTCACACAGGGACAGTGGCAGAGCTGGGCTGTGGTCTTTCTATCCTGGATTTTAGCCTCTCTGAGAAAGGGGAAGTGGGGCCACCCTGCTCAAGATCCGCCTGTCAGAAACGGGGCAGAGATTCCCCGAGCTAATACGTCATCCCACAGGACTGACCTCATAAATATCACTGGATCTGGAGGTCCACCTGTGGCCAGCACCCTGGATTGCAGCGGCTCTGTATCCTGTTCCCTGTCACAGCAGGTGGAAATAGCGTGAACTAAGGAAATCTCAGCAGCAAAGATAACAGCTGAATACTTGTCTCTTGGCAGCCCGTGCCTAAGAGAATGCTGACCCAGATACACCTGCCTCTGCCCCCCTCCCTGGGCTGGAAGGCAGAGCGGGCTTTGGGCATGAGTGCATATGCTAGACCAGGCTGTGTGACCTTGGATGAGTGATTTGACGTCTCTGAACCTCAGTTGTGTTCATCTGTGAAAAGAGACTAGGTGATTCATTTTGGAAGCATATGTAGAAGTGTGTACATATGTATAAGCATATGTATAACACACCTAGACGTGTCTAGCCTGAAGCTGTGAGCAATATTAAAATCTGGGGGATAGAAGGGACGGGGCAGTGTGGAGGTTATGCCATTAGCCTCTGTACCAGGCACCAGGCAGCTGGTCTCTGTCACAGTAAAAAAAAAAAAGGAAGGAAGGAAGGAAGGAAGGAAGGAAGGAAGGAAGGAAGGAAGGAAGAAAGAAAGAAAGAAAGAAAGAAAGAAAGAAAGAAAGAAAGAAAGAAAGAAAGAAAGAAAGAAAGAAAGAAAAAAGACAGGTTCTGGGGAAATGGCTCAGTCAGGAAAGTGTTTGACACCCAAGCACAAGAACCTGAGTTCAGATCCCCAGCATCCACACGAAAACCGGTGGCCCCAGCCCTTGAGGAGAGAAGCTGGGGCAGGCAGATTGCAGGCCAGCCATTCTGGCTGAGTCGGTGATCCTCAGGTTCAGTGGCTCAAAAGATAAAGTGGAGAGCTATTGAGAAAGACACCTGATGTCAGCTTCCATGCATGCTGCACATGCACCTGCACACGCCTGTACACACACAAATATGCATGTATATGTAACACACACACACACACACACACACACACACACACAGGCGAGGAGGCAGTTCCACTGCATGTGGTTGCTGCCTTTAAGATGTCTGTTGGGGGCACAGAGGACTGGGAGATTGGGGGATCTCAAATCCAGACAAACCACCTTGGGTCTCAGATAGAACATTCTCTAGAAGTGTGGTGCCCTCGAGCACACTGGTCGCTCAGAGGACCTCCCCCATCCTGCAGAGCCAGCCACTCCAGAAATTGCTTCCTGGGCTCCAAATGCCAGAATCCCACACCCATCTGCCCAGAGCCAGCCCCTCACTGTGCCAGGCTCACAGTGTTGGCACAGCTCACCCTCTAAGTGTCCCTCTTGCAGTGTCCCTCAGGGCCCAGGCCTCCCCTCCACAGTGGTGGAGAACCGAGTCCAGCTCCACAGAGCCAGGGGAACCCAACCCCAGGCTTCCCCCTAAGACCAACCCTACCCAGCTCGGCACCAACTCCCTCTTTCCAACAGGACAGGAGCGTTTCCAGCGCAGCAGGGGACTGCCTTTTGTTAATCTTCAGGGATTCCAGTCTGAGAAGGTAGACAGTGTGGCACTGGGTATGGTTGGGAAACAGAGGGGAAGAGCATCCTTGGGGGTCCTGGATCAAGCCATACCTGAGCCTTCATGGATTTAGTAAATCTCCCCTCATCTTAAGGCAGGGTGAGTTGCATTGTCCTAACACTTTATCCAGTCAAAATGTCTTCACTGATAAACTTAAATTCCTGGTTAACATCCTTGTAAAACTAACTAGGCCTTGACAGTCAAGTCAAGGTTGCCAGGATTAACACAGACTCAGAGCAGAAGGGCTGGATAATTGTTTTAGGATCATCTCTTAGTGCCTTAGGACACACCACGTGCTTTCTAGCTGTGTGACCTCGGACGTGTCCCCCAGCCTCTCTGCAATACTCTATCTTCAAATGTCTGAGATCCAAGTCAGGGTGCAGTAAGGTGATGTGCCTAACGCATGAGGCACACAGTAGGTGCTCAATAAATGTATCCCGCCAATGTGGTTCACCCAGCAAAGCTTACGTATGGAACAGGAGGACGTGTTAGTTGCCAGGGCTTCCCACCTGGTGGAGACTGCCCCCAGTCTGTTGCTTTCATCCAAGAAAGGAAAGGAACAGTCCTTTGAAGCCACAGGAACCTGAATTTAAACCATACTTCTGCTCTGTGATGTTAAGCAAGTTGTTCAACCTCTCTGAGCCTTTTTCTTTTATCAGTTAACTGGGAAAGGCATTGCCTACCTCTTGAGATATAAGCACGTACACTGTCCTTAGCCCAGTGTTCTGTAGGCCGGGTCATTACTTACTAACCTTCTCCAAGGATCATTCAGATCTTCCTCAAGGAGTATTCCTCAAGACTGGGCTGGAATCCAGCCCGCTCACCCCCCTCCCCCGGCCGCCAGCTCAGTCTCACCCACGACTCCATGCCTCCAACTTCCAGTCCGCCCTGATGACATTGGAGCCCTGTGTCCAGCTCTGACCTCCTTCCAGATGTCCTGAGAGCCTCCCAGGTGTCCCTAAGTCAGCACAAAGTCCTGGCTGCCATGGCCTCTTGGTTGGGATTGGGTCTGCCACCCCGACCTCTGTCCCTTGGTCATAGTGGGATGTGTCTGATCATGATGGGAGTTACAATCAAGAGTGGAATTCTCAGCCCTGGTGTCTTCTCCCTGGAGCCTGGGGCCATCTGCTTCTGGACTCAGAACCTTCTTAGACAGAACAGCCTTGCTCCGTGAACCAGGCTTGGAAAACCCAGTCATTTGTGAGGTGTTGATCTTGTCAATCCGACCAAGTTTAGAGCCCCCTAGGATTTAAAAAGGCCACTTCCAGAGATTAACTCACGAGCCTCTGGCCTGATCGCTGCCTTCATCCAAGGATCTGGAGTGTGAATGGACTGCAGGGAGATGGCAGACCGGGAAGGAGGTGCCAGGCTAGAGGTGAGCCTTTGAAGGGCATCTTACACAGGACCTCTCCCTTTATTCTTCGATGCTTCTTGGCCTCCGTGGGGTGAGCCATGCTGCGCCACCAAGCTCTGCCTGCTACAGGCCCGGAACAATGGAGCAACTGACTAACTGGGACGCGATGCCTCCGAAACCGGGAGCCAGAGTAAATCCTCCTCTTATAGATGGTTTTCTCAGGTGTCTGTCAGGGGCAAAAAGTGAACATACCAGAGTGTGTCCATCTGGTGCACTAGAGATTTTTTTTCTCACTGCCCACCCAGGCTCAAGCTGGCTTCCCCACCGCAGCCCACCCTCCACTCTTGCCGTCCAGAAGCCAATGGTGTCGAGGGAGGAGTGGTACCTCCTTGCCACTCATCGAACGCTGGGACTCTGAGGCCACTGTCGAGAATGGGGCTCCATGGCTGACCATGTCAGAGCCTGGAGGCTTGCTTCCAGAGCAGGGGTAAGGAAAGGAGTGTTTCATGGTGTTCATATCAGACACTGGACACATTCCTGTCGTACCCATCCGTTCAGTCACGCATCTCCGAACTCGGGCCTTGGATAGTGTCTGCAACCCAAGACACTAGATCGGAGACCCTTTGAAAACCGGGAACGTGATGGGCCTTTCTCCGCCAAGGTGCCCTTGCCAGTGACATTTGGCAGACATGGTCAGGGCTTCCCAGCTCCACCTCAAGCTCAAGCATAGCTGTACTTCACAGATGGGAAACTGAGGCACAGAGGAAGAGGTTTGTCCAGAGGTGGGCAGTGTGTCTCTTTCTGCCAGACAGCAGCCGATGACGTGGAAGTACTAGCTCCAGTCCTGGCTGCGGGGTCCATAGCTGTGAGCTTAGCACCCCACATCGCTGCCACAGCGGTCACCCCAATGCTTCAGGGGTATCGTGAAGACATAGCAGGTGCAAGCAACCCCTGTTCCCTTCTTTCCTCCTTCCTTTCCTTGCAAGCTTGGGACAGTGTGGCTCCCACCTGAGGTGATCATGGAAGGCTTCTTGCAAGAGGTGTGCCCTGCTTGGACCTCAGTGCTGGGTGCTGTAGGGAGGTAGGGGCCAAGGGTTATTAATAGGTCTGGCTCAATAGGGCTGGATGGGGGTGAATGTGATACAGACACCCAGCACCGTGGCTGGGGAGGACCTGACACCGGAAGGGGAGGGGGCCAGGGGCTGGGGGAGCGCCACCTCCCAAAATAGCCAGGACGGAAGACTATTTAAGTGGCTGTCCCACCACCAGTCTCATTTCCCAACAGGATCCCCCACCAGCCCAGCTTTTCTGTGCAGGCTCCGGCCACTGCCCATCCAAGGTAAGCAATAGCCTCTGGGGTTGGAGGATGGAGAAAGCCTGAATCAGGCTAACTGGGAGGGATGGTCACATCGTTGCCTTGTCTCCAGATTCAAAGTGGAGGTTGCTGAGTGTGGGACTCCCGGGGTTCTCTACCCGCCTCTTGGGTGGCCTGGGCAAATCCTTCTCCCAAAGCTAGACCTCAGCTCTCCGTCTGTTGGGCCTAAGAGGCAGAGTCATACATCCTCCTATGTTAGTGATCCATCAAAAGGGCCAAAGGGCAGAGGGGTGGGAGGCAAGCACGTGGGTGGGGAGTTGATTGGCTGAGCTGACAACACCCATGCTCCGCTGAGGAGCTCTCAGGCCCAGAGAGGCTGGTCCAGCTGCTGAGGACTCAGCAACAGCGGAGGGAGGAGAAGGGGCAGGGGGTGTGAACTTTTACCACAGGAGCTACCATGGGACTCAGATGCACTGGGGTTGGTAGGACTGAGACTGGGGCATGAGGAAGGACCTCTAAGAGATTGATAGCACACCACATCGATGGGCCAGAGCTGACCCTGCTTGGCCACTGCCTTGATGGGGGGGTCTATCGGCACTCAGAGACTCCAGGCTCAGGATGGCACAAGAGTCTCCAGCTGGGGAAACAGATGCTGTAACTAGGCCACAGGGTAAGCAGCGCTTACTTCACGGGATGCTGAAACGACAACACAGAAGCCTGGCGGATTGGAGCAGGCAGGCCGGCTGGGAGCAAGGGGCAGAGGCTGAGGCCACCGAGTCAACTGAGGCAGATGCCTTAGGAGCTAAGGGAGCTCAAGGGTCTAGGACAGCTGAGGGGTCCAGGGCAGGCCTCGTGCCCAGAGCTGTGAAGTCAGGGGCTTGAAGCCTAAGTCCCCTGAAAGCCAGCTGGCAGGCTCCTGCCCAAAGACGCTGACTCACCAGGAGGGGGCAGCTGGAGCCAGCCACTCCTAAGGTTTCCAGGAAGGGCAGCCTTCCAGGACTCAGCCAGGGGAGACAGTGTTGACAGCGAGTGTCAGGCAACTTGAGCTACTGGGCAGCTGGGCAGCTGTCCCTTGGTCCCCAATATCATCATCATCCCAGATGCCTCGGAGCCCACACAGGGGTCCACTCACCTCCAACACAGCACATGCAGACCAAAGCCCAGAGATAAAGGTTATAACTCAAGGTCATGCAGGGATTCAGCTGTAGCTCACAACTAGAACCCAGACCTCTGAACTCCCGGTACAGTTCTCACATACTTCCAAGGCTGCTAGTCACAGTCTGAATCTTTGGGAGGAGACCTGAGGGAAGATGGCGTTGAACTCTGGTCCCATGAGATGGAAAGTGTCCTGGTTCTCAGATAAGATGTTCTGAGACCACAAAACCTGGGTAGTCTAGAAAATGTAGTTCTAGATGGTACCACCCCTTGCCCCAAACTTTTGACCAATTAGAAAGGTGGGTAGTTATTCCATGGAGCTTCCCCTAGCTTAGCCTCCTTAGGGAGGTCTTTGGGAGTTAGAAGGAAGACCACCGGGGTGTGGTGGCCCTGGAGACCAGAAAGTCTGAGAAAGGCACCTTTAGTTAAGCTGGCACCTTCCCCTCAGAAACCAAGTTTCAGAAAGTGCTGCCCTGGTCAGGTGAGGGACGGAGCAGCTCAGACAGAGCCTCAGCACCGAGGTCTGTCCCAGCCTAGGCTACCTCCTCCCTGGGTCTTGTGACTCAGGTTTCAAGACCTCAGCATTAAGATTTTTCGCGGCATAAATTTGCATCCAGGACAGAGGAGAAGAGGCTACTGGAGGCGTGGGGAGAGAATGAGTACACGGCCAAGAAGGCCCCTGGGGTGGAGGCTGGTCAGCATCATTTTTCCCCAGCGAGAGGACATTATCCGAGACGCCCAGATCAGAGCCTCGCTGCCTCCCATATGCCCTTGACGGCAGGATAATTCTCCAGTCCCTGCTGGTGGTCCCTGAGATCAGGAGGAGGTTCCTGGAGGCGGGGGGTCCTAGTCCGAGCCCCCGGGATGCCGAGGACCCCTGGGCGTGCGGCCCGCTCGGTGTAGCGACGCGGCGGGACTGAGCTGCTGAGCTGCGCGCGGAGCCGGGTGCCCCCTGGCGCGGAGCCAGGCCAGGCGGGCGTGCGCCTGGCGCGCGACACTGCAGCGCTGGTCATATGAGCAGAAAGGATGAGGAGAACACTTTTTAATCTTTTCGCACTTGCTCTGCCCGCTCAAACAGTTGCAGGATGTCGATGACAGACTTGCTCAGCGCTGAGGACATCAAGAAGGCGATAGGAGCCTTTGCTGGTGAGCAGTGCACTCCCCTGCCTGGCCCTGTCCCCTTGCCCTCTTCCCGCTCCTGGGGCATCCCGCATCCCTCTGCGAAGCCTCCCCAGTTCCTCCCGTTTACACTTCTACACTTCGGTCCTCATCCTCCGGGTTGGCTCCCTGGTCCTTTGCCTTCCAAGGGCTGCACTGGCTGTGCGCCCTGCCTGAGCCACACAAAGTTGAGGGCGCAGAAGGGTAGCCTCTCTGGGAGGACTCCCTGGGTCCAGGACCAAGCCCGAAGACCAGGGTGGGAAGAAGGAAGCTCTGGGATTCTGGGGGCAGGACCCAGACTTCACTGAGAAGTGTAGACGGGGCTACAAACCGGGGCTGTCTCTCCAAGAGACCCCTTTCTTCCACCCCCATTCCCAATAAGACTTTTCCTGGAAGATAGCCCATTGGTGGAGATCCCCTCCCAGGACAGACCTGAGGGCACAGTGACCTTTCCACACCAGGCACCCGTCCCTGCCCAGCATAGCGCATCCCCCCCTTACTACCCTCCAGCTTCCAACCCTTTTAGGCAGTCCAGGAGAGGGGGGGGGCACTCAGCTGTGTGACCTCTACTCTGAAGGGACTCCAGCATAGATACTGTTCCTCTCACCCATGTAGGGAAACTGAGGCTGGGATAGGATGAAAGATGTAGAAGGCCACTCAGTCCAACACAATAAGGATGAGACCTGGGGTGGCCTCCGATCTCAGTGCCCCACCTTGGTGTGTCAGAGATGGGACAAAGCAACTTTCCTGGCCCTCCGGCCCTGGGCTGAGGGGAGACTATGGTTCTTAAGAGCCTCTGTCAGTGGGGACATCCATCTGCTTGTTTGTTTGTTTGTTTGTTTGTTTGTTTTCTAGTCCCCCTCCCCCCCTCTGGCACACACAGGAAGCTCCAGGAAGCCCCCTTCCCCTCCCAGATCACTATGATAACCCATTCACTGTGCCTCGAGCCACCTTGTCACCTTAAGAATGAAACTTAACTGAGCCTTTGGAAGTCCTTCATCCCACCCCCCCAGCCACTGGGATGGTCTCTGAGTCTGGGCAGGACTTCTGGGTCCTCCCCTCCCCCTTCCCACGATGTGACCTTGACAGAAATGTGTTGATTTTCTGACAACAGTATATGGCTGAGCGAGAAAGCTGCTCTTCTGCCCACCCTAGCATCCATTGCATGCCCAGGTGCGGCCCACCTAGCCGCCACCCAAACAGGCTTCATAGAAATGCAGTTCTCTGGAGACCAAGAGTCTCTGTGAGGCTTCTCAGGGTATGTATGGGGGAGCCAAGAAGGTTCGACCTTGGACAGAGCATCCTTTCCTATCTGGGTTCCCTCTGCCCTCCTGTTCCCAACTGTGCAGGTGTCCTTTAACAAACGCTAGAACATCCCCTTCCCTGATTTTCCGGGTGCCCTCCCGCATCCCTCTTTAACTTCCTCCTTCCCCCCACCCCCAAACAGCTGCAGACTCCTTCGACCACAAAAAGTTCTTCCAGATGGTGGGTCTGAAGAAAAAGAGCCCGGATGACGTGAAGAAGGTGTTCCATATTCTGGACAAAGACAAAAGTGGCTTCATCGAGGAGGATGAGCTGGGGTAAACTGAGGCCTTGGGGGGGGGAAGGAACCTGGTGCTAACTCCCCAAGTCGCTGTCCTTCTATCTGTACCCCTCATAGTAAGTAGGCTTTCCTTTGTCCCTCCAGGGCAATATCCCAGGCACCAGGGAGATACCTCCTGCTTCCGGGAGGGTCAAACCCTCAGCTCAGGGTGCAGCTAACTAGGGCTAAATTATAGCCACTTAATATCGCTAATGGAACGGAGTTACTTAATAATTTAATACCAATGAAGAGGCACTTACTCGGCTGCCTCCCACCGCAGGCAAGGCTGGAGGCATTCTCCTTAGAGTGTCATTGATTTCCATGTGTCTGAAAGGCACCTTCCCGGTCTGGTCTGCAGACCCCACACCTCTGGACCAGAACTGCAGCTAAGCTACTTCTGGGCAAGCCAGGGAGGCAGAGCCAGCTCTGAGGCCTCAGGGTCCTTGGAGCAAAGCACAGAGGAGAAGACAAGCCCACATTAGCGTAGAGCCCTCTGCCCCAGCCCGCCTCAGCCACCTGGCCTGTAGCTGATAACCCAGCTGTGCCTTCTGTTACTTCCAGCCAACGCTGCCTTGAATTTTGTTAGGAACAGGAGGAGGAAGGTGTTCAGAGTTGCATTTTAAGTAGGAAATTCCTCAACCTATGCTATCTCTCCTCCAAACTTTACTCCAAGGGCATCTTCTTCTAGAACCTTCTCCCACCTACCTATCTATGCCTGACAAGAACATGTACGTGCATGTACAGATGCATGCTAAGTGTTCCCTATTCTTCAGGTATCGCCATCTCTAGAGCGTCTCCTAACTCCTCCCTGACCTGGGTAGGAGGCATGTGCTCCCCTCTGACTCCTCCATTGGGTTATCCGCCACTCCATCACACAAGAGGTCTGTCTGTGAGGGCTTGCCCTCCTCCTCACTTGTGAAGATGGCTTATTATAATCACCATTTTATAACACTTAATATTTTATATACTTATTGAATAAACAAAGGCAAGTGTCCCCTAAATTGGGGTCAACCTTGCACAGAGGGTCGTCATCCACCCCACACTGACCCACTAAGGGTCAGATCAGGCTCCCTGGCTAGCCTGGCTGCACATGTGTCCACCACCACCCTCTGCCTATCCCAACTTCCCCTGCCCTGCACAGATGCCAGCCCACCATCCGACGAAGTTCTGCAAGGTGACCTTGTCCTGAGTCCCTCCCATTTCCCCCGTGTCTCCTTCAGGTCCATTCTGAAGGGCTTCTCCTCAGATGCCAGAGACTTGTCTGCTAAAGAAACGAAGATGCTGCTGGCCGCCGGAGACAAGGATGGGGACGGCAAGATTGGGGTTGAAGGTGGGTAGCTGTGACCGTGACTCTGGGAACACTAGGACTCTGGGGTGTGTGGCTGCTAAAGTTTTGGTCTGTTGAAAGGAAGAGGAGATAAGAAAAAAAAGAAAAAGAAAACTCATAGAGCTCCACTATACTGCAAGGCAGGGAAACTCTCTCTCTCTCTCTCTCTCTCTCTCTCTCTCTCTCTCTCTCTCTCTCTATTGAAAGGAAGAGGAGATAAGAAAAAAAAGAAAAAGAAAGCCGGGCGTTGGTGGCGCACGCCTTTAATCCCAGCACTCGGGAGGCAGAGCCAGGCGGATCTCTGTGAGTTCGAGGCCAGCCTGGGCTACCAAGTGAGCTCCAGGAAAGGCGCAAAGCTACACAGAGAAACCCTGTCTTGAAAAACCAAAAAAAAAAAAAAAAAAAAAAAAAAAAAAAAAAAAAAAAAAAAAAAAAAAAAAGAAAAAGAAAACTCATAGAGCTCCACTATACTGCAAGGCAGGGAAACTCTCTCTCTCTCTCTCTCTCTCTCTCTCTCTATATATATATATATATATATATATATATATATATATATATATATTCGAAATTTGAGCAGCCCATGAAAAATGACTTTTTTCCCTCTTTCCTGCTGTGTGAGGACATGTGGGAGGGAGAATTGGAGATGTTCCCTGCTTTTTTTGCCTAGGTTCTGATCCAGGATCTGCCTACACTGGCTCTGTGACCTTGGGCAGTGTCTCTCCCCCTCTGAACCCGAGGCTCATGTCTGTAACCAGAGGAGACAGGCCCACTGATCCCCCAAGGACCCTCAGGCTCTCGTAGTATCCAATTCCAAGGATGGAAATTCCTTATCTGCTGCTCTCCTCCGCGTCTCATCCTGGTGTCCTGTAACCTCAGATAGGTTTTTGGCTTCGTTCACATACACCATCCCATCCTTGTAGGAGAGCCAGGAAAGAACAGCCAACCAGGACCCAGCTGGGAGTTAGGGTGCCCGAGAACCTACATCAGCTTTGCTCAGAGTCCAGGCACAAGCCTGGTGGCCCACTACCCCACATCCTTATTTGGTCAACCTGCCTGGCATCTATGGGGCACACCCCAGAAATGTTGGTTCTCTTATGTCACGTTGCAGGTGGCCAAAAGGAGGATCACAGTCTTAGCCTGGTCCAGAGAGATTGGATATAGGGTGTGGCAGGGATTTCCAGTCTAGTGTGAATGTGTCTGAGCAACATGCTCTGCCACCATTGGCTTGGATGGTAGCCCTTTCGGCTGACATAAAAGAAAACTGTATTTCGGTGCCTCTGGGGTTCAGATCCCAGCCTTCCTAGGGGAGTCACATAATTATTGCGGGTCCTGGGGTTTTCATCTCTGGAGGAGTGATGAGTCTTCTCTCATAGGGAACCCATGAAGATGTAGTTGGTGTACTAATATGTAGAGTGCCTAGGACAGGAGCAGACACAGAGCACAAAACAAGTGCCTTTTGTTAGCCTGTTAACTAACAGGAAGAAAAATCGGGGGGGTAGGTTGTACCTGCACTTTAAACCCCCAGTGTCTATTTGAGAACTAAAGCAAGTACTTGGTAAATAGCTGTTGCCTGAGGAGAAAGCCCAGACTCCACACTCTGCTTCCCTTCTGCTCCTCGCCACCTGTGACCTTGGGTGCATCCCCAGCCTATACCTGGGTTCTCTTGTCTGGTGCATGGGGTGCATGAGCTTATCCTGGGATCTGTAAGTGGTGTGGACACAAATTGCTTTGGGACAAGGATAAGATTCTGCAAGTACGTGGGAAATTATCAAGGAATTTTTAGTGGAAGCAAGAATAAAGAATAAAGATTCTCCTGAGTTTGAGTGCAGGGGGTGCCCTGGCTTCTTTTGGGTGGCAGGAAGGAGGGGCTGAGCAGAAAGTGTGGGGGTGGGGTGGGGAGGAGAGCCACCTAATGGCTTGCCAGCCCTTAGTGTTTCTAGTAACAGCTGCTTTCATGCCCGCTTCTCATCAGCTCCATCCCAAGCCCTGGCTTCCACTACAACTCAACTTGCCCTCCATTTTTTGAGATGTAGCTCAGAACCAGAGACAGGGTCTTCCAGCTGGCAGCTCCCAGGTAACCTAAATGAGGAGGAAAACCAGGGCATCCCTTGACCTGGTTCCCTCCTCCCTCCCCTGCTGTCTGCCATACTCGGTCTTCAAGAGCCAACTAAACTCTTCCAAAAGACCCATAGGCAGCTCCCAAGGAGCAGTGTGATGCCTAGCATCAGGTGAAATAAAGATAATTAGGACGAAGGGATAGCAACATGTCCTGGTGAGGAGCCCTTGAGCAGCAGCCCTGTAATCCTGAGCCGCAGTTTCATGGATAAAACACCCATGAAAACACGGGAGTATGGAAGGCAGCACCCAGTACTTAGTAAGTACCCAATGAATGGCAGCCATGAATTGTCCCTGTTAGCTACATTCTGAGTATGGCCTTGTATATACACACGCAAACAAATGACCCTGCAGGCTGAGTTTGTCTTAATGAAAAGCTCGGGACAGGAGATGGATTGGTTGCCAGACACGTTTGGATTCTGGAGTGTTCAGATAGTGTGGCCACAACCCTGAAAGGGTTTCAGATTTCCAGATTCGGGGTTAGGGACATTGTCTGTGCCAGGCAGAGTGGAGGTGCAGGGAGCTGAGACTTGGAGGCCAAGAAGCTGGAATGCTACAGGTCGGGACTCTGCAAGCAGGGGCAGGTCCAGGCGTGGTGTTGGCATCAGCAAAGGCACTGAGGCCGGAATGGTTCGGGCAGGTTTAGAAACAAGGCAGAGACCGGTTTGCCAGGAACGAGCAGGAACGACTCTTTAGGCCTCTAGCGTGTCTCAGGCTGGAGCTGGGCTCTGTGGTGTTATCTCATCTTCTCCTGGGATGACAGAGGACATGCACACAGAGGAGGCGGCTCAGGGAGGC
This sequence comes from Peromyscus maniculatus bairdii, assembly GCF_049852395.1. Lineage (NCBI taxonomy): Eukaryota > Metazoa > Chordata > Mammalia > Rodentia > Cricetidae > Peromyscus > Peromyscus maniculatus. The sequence continues at coordinate 47,460,336 of NC_134871.1, read as the reverse complement.
CAAAGTCACGCTATGCCCAGGACTCAAGCTTCAACCCCGGTCGATCCGACAGCACAGTGAAGGCCTGGACCAAGTGTCCAGGGTCCTGGAGGGACAGGACAGCAGGGATAAAATAAGGGACTAAGGTGGCCTTGAGGGCCTAGTGAAGATGCAGGTGCCCCTCCCCCTTGCGTACCCCAACTCGAGAGGAAGGATTGAGGATGCCAAACGGGAGTGGCATGGAAGGGAGAGCTTTTCTCTGGGGCCCAGAATGTTCTGTGGCCAGAGTCTTGAGCCCCACCTACCAGCCTGAGGTTGCTTCAGCTTCTGTAGGACCCAAGCAAGTCACAGTGTCCCCCTGGCCTTTAGGACCAAGGCTGGATCCCCATCCCATCCCTGGGGCTCCTTTCCCTGCACGAAAGACCGTGAATCAGGACTTAGGCTCGGCTGTGCCCCTGAACCATGGTAACAGTCGCTTTTAGCTTCCCACAGCCCTTCCTATGTGTCAGGCACTGTCCTCCGCCATCTTCTTATCCATCTGTGAGGTGGGTGCTGTCGTATCCCCACGTCAGAGGCAGGGCTAGTGAGGCTGGGAGGCAAGGCTTTGTTTGACCCTTTGTGCCTAGGAAGAGAGGGATGGTCAAGAGCAGGGTTGAGTTCCCTTTGCTGGCAGCCTGTGCGGGGTACCGCTTGCTTCCTGCCTTGAATGCCGTTGAAGTTTTGTAAACACCCAGCATAAGATGGTGTTAGGTGCTGACTTCCTGGCTTGCTTCTCTCCACCGTCCTTGGGTGTCCCTAGCGCAGGGACTTCGCCTACTTCTGTTCTCACCCCCAGCACCAAGAACAGGGCCTGGGAGAACAAGAGAAATTCGTTTAGTGAATGAATAAGAGACAGGGGGGGAAAGGAATGAATGAGGGGATAAACGAGTGAAGGAATGAATGAGCAGATCAGTCAGTGAGGGAATGAGGGAACTGATGACTATGTAGACTGCAAGGCTGCAGGAAGGAACAGGCCTAACCCCAGCGTGTAGAGAGGGGCTCTGCATGCATGCAGCCTTTGGGGCTTGTAGCCCCAGGTCCTCTGAGAGTGCAGAGCCAGTCAAGGCCTCTGTCCCTAGCTCTGCTTGTCTCTCTGAGGAGACTCGTGTTTTACACGGTTCTCTAAGTGCCCATCTGCAGGAAAAGAGAAGGAAGACACAGTTATAACATTGCTCCTTCAGACTCCAGTATCTAGGGCAATTACTTCCAGGAAGTTTAAAGACATTTATAGATGTGATCGATTGTCGGCGGCCACCCTAAAAGGCTGGGACCCAGCAGGGAAGACGGGAAACAGAAAAGGAGAGACAGGCCACCAAGAAGGGGGAAGGGCCCCACAGTCCACAGCTGTGGCCATGAGGGCCAGACACAGATGCACATGTGGCCGGGTCTCCTCCACTTCTCAGGCATGGATCTCAGGCTGGAGCTGGTCCTTCTGCCTCCACCCAGAAATGTTTGCATCCTGAGTGGGACCCAAATACCCAAAGTTCTCACAAGTTACACAGTGATGCCAGGGAATTGCAAAGAGCTAGGGCTTTTCAGTCATCCTGGAAAACGAGGGCCGTTGCTACCCTCTTTTACAAGTGAAGCCCTGAAGCATAAGATGTGATGTAGTACAGGGTCCCTCATGAGAGCTGAGCTTGGAGGTCCTACCAGGACCCTGTGCTGGCTTCCTCACTACAGCGTGTGTCCCCAGCCTGGCTTTCCACACTCAGTGCACTAGGAACATGGAGAAGACAGACTGAGGTCAGCAGCCACCCCATTTCCTGTGTGCCAGGGCAGGTCTCCCCGACCCAGCTCACTCAGAACTCACAGAGCTTCGCAGCACAGCATAACTTTGTTCTCTACACAGACGAGGAACCTGAGCCTCAGGAGTCATAGAAGCCTGTTTGGCTGCGAAGGCAAGCACACTTCTCTTGCCCACCTGAGTCTTAGATTGATCTGCACACCACAGGCGTGTGTGTGTGTGTGTGTGTGTGTGTGTGTGTGTGTGTGCTCAGTTGGGCATCCTTCCCCCTTGTGACCTTGACCCCGTGATGGCTCTGCTTGTCTATGCTTTGTGCCAATTGCAACTCAAGTGCCTGTGTCCTGTGCTTCGCTCCTTCCGTTGAAAATGTAGCTGTTATCTCCACAGAAGCGGAGGAGCCTTTCTGCTTCCTTCTGGCAAAATCCTTAGCAGCCAGCTACTTGTGTGTTTGGGGTGGGGGTTGATGGTCAGGTCATGATGGTCATGGGTGGTGAGAACCAGACCCTTTCTGTACATAGACACAGAATCCTGAGAACATCCTGGCGTTTCCACCTTCTGAATAACCATTCCCTCATCCATGAGGTTGGTGTAAAATTCACAGCTCTCGGCCTTCTTGCTTTGGCTTTTATGCCACCCTGCCCCTCCCTTTAGAAGGAATCAAATCCTAACCCACACAGAAATGGAACTGGGTGTGAGACTGGCGGGCAGGGAGGGCAGGAGACCCCTGCCTCACTGTGATTCCCACCTGTCTGCCCCTGTGGGTCTTGATATTGGGGTGCCCATGAGGGCCAGCCCACGGACCTCAGGGGGACAGTGCCTGGTTACATCCCACTGCAGCCTCACAGCAGCTCCAGGGGGTCTAGGAGACAAGGGCCACATCCTCACTGAGAGATGTGGAAACTGAGGCCCAGTGAACGTTGAGGGCCAGAGTCACGGGGCTTGCATGCCCTTGGTGGGATGTGACCTAGGTCTTCTTTCCACAGGCTTCCTCCCCGAAGCTGAGCTGGGCTTTTGGAGTTATAAATGTTTCCATGCTTAGCAATCTGCTCCTCTATTCCCGGGTGGACTTCCGCTAGCTCCGGCCTTATGCTGCGCTAGATAAGATGGAGCAAGGAGAGGATGCAGCGCTTCTTATGTAACCCTCCTCTTGGAAAAGGGAGCAGCAGTCAGGGCAGAACAAGGCGTCCTCTCTCTGCTTATCCCTCTCCTTCCAGGGCTGAGGCTGCAGCTGGAGTCAGATGCAGGGCAGAGACACAGCCAGGCTTCAGTTAGCATCCTCCCAGCTGGGACCCAGCCTCAGTTTCCCCATAAATAACACGAGGATCAGAGCCGTTGGGGACAAAAATGGAATAAGATAGCTGGCAGCGTCTGGCAAAGAGCGAGTCCCCAGGAGTGTTGATGCCACCTCCTTGTGGTTGCCTGGCTTGACCCCGAGTGACCCCGCCTCCTCCTTCTGCAGCAGGAGAAAGTGATCCTGTTTGCGGCACCTATCTATAAGAAACCGAGCCCTGGAGCTATTTCGAGGCGAGGTGAGGTGATGAGCCGGGAGCCGGCCGGCCCTTGCTATGGTCATCAGAACAGAGGGAAGGCAGGCCTTCCAGACGCTGACTCCATGAGTCTCAATTTCACTCGGGGCTGTCAGCCTTTGCTGGACTCACCTGTCAAGAGCTTCTAAATTTGTCCGGTCCCCACAGCATCCAGGACTGGGGCAGCCCTAATTAGGCTAATTTCAGTTTCCTAAGGGACAGAGCGGAACGGCCGGCCCTCTGTTTGCTGCCTCCCTCCGGCCACAGTCCCTTGTGTCTCCCTCTCTTTCTGATTGGACAAGGAAGACATCAGAAAGTGTCCTCTGAGGGGCTGGGGGTGGGCTTCAGACTGCAGAGTAGAGCTGTTCCTGCATAACTAACAAAAGGGAAAAAAACGTTCTAGATTTTTCCAAAGGAACACTGTCCCTTGTACCTCATCAGCTACTAAGTTGTACTCGTTCTGTGTGCAAGGTAGCTCTCACCTACATCTCATGCGGTCTTTCTCATGACCTTGGGGGTGTCCCCATTTTACAGATGAGGAAGTTGAGGTGGGGTTCTAACTTGGATCATGTCAGGAGCTTGCACCAGGTTAGTCGCTGGCTGTTTGGGTTTCCTGGGTGCTCTGCCTCCATTGTGCTTGACCTTGGTTTGGGGGTTTGCTGGAGGAGGTAGTTACTCCACAGCTCCCCTGCCAGGTGTGCTGCAGAGATTCAAGGGAAGTGGCGCTAGCAATCAGCAGCCTCCTCCTATGTGCCCAGCCTCCTCCCGTGTGCCGAGCATCCTTGTGGACTTCCTCCATTGCTCTTCAGGAAAGCTGTGTGAACCAGCATTATTCCCACTTCTCAGAGCAGAACACTGAGGTTCAGGGAGGCAGCATGGTAGCCCACGGCCACCTAACCAGTAATAATGGAACGAGACACAGGCCCAGGTCCAGGGTGGCTACAAGGTCATGGGCAGACGCCTTGGTGGAGACAGAGGATGAAGACCCGCACTAGCAGTGGGAGTGACAGTGACAGATGATGATGACAGGCCCCTTTGGCTGTGCCAGGTACCACTCAGGCGTCTGTGGGTCGGTCGGTCGGAGTGGCTTGAGGTATAGAAGTGGATTGATGAGATCAGCTGCCAAGAGCCGAGGGCTTTCTCTGCAGCAGGCCTGTGAAGGGCAGCCGTGGTGCTGACTGGACTGGACAGCCCCGAGAAGCAGCTAGTCCCATGGGCTCCGCTTTGAAGACAAGGAAACTGAGGCCGGAGAGTCTAGCCAAACTGACAAGGAAAGGAGCTGCTGTTCCCTCTCCCCCTGCTTCCTCCAAACGCCGAGTTAAAACGTTTTTCTGGATGTTCTGAAAATGTCCCTGAAAAAAAAAAAATCCAAGGACGTGTTTTCAGCTGGGATTGGAGGGGTGACATCTGGTTCAGGGAACCCAGAGAATGGCAGAGCACAGGTCCCTGTTCCACCTTCCCATACCCAATTCGCGTCTGAGACCCTACCTTCAGATCTGTTGACCTAGACGTTCCCAAGTCTGTGTGCCTGTCATTTGCTTTTCTTTGGGGTGAGAGGAGATGTTTTAGAGGAGACCTTTGCCTGGAAAGCTTTAGTTAATTGGCAGTTCCTAAGAACGCCGCCCCGAGGAAGACACGAACATCCTAAAGAGGTACAGTGGCCTTGCTTTATTTGTCTACAGTGCCCTGGTCAGGGTTCCGGGGGAGATAAAATTAGAATCCTGTGCTCCCTGCAAAAAGCCAAGCGTGGTGGCCTTAAGGACATCCTAGCGAATTCACAGAAGATCCTGGGGTCTGATGTATTGGGCTTTTGGAAACTTCACGGGTCCAAAACATGCTATCAAGCTCCCAACAGCGTAGATTCCCACTCTGGGGAGCCCTCATCAATACCCTTAGTCTACTGCACCCCATCCTGGCTAGACTTCACCCAGTCCTGGGTAAATCACATCTGATCCCAGCTCCTGGGTAGGAGGTGAGCTCCTGAGGAGCAGTCAGGGGCCCATAAACCCTAGTGTGATTATAAAGCCCAGCTTCCCTCTGATAGCCCCAAGTGGGCAATACTAAGAGATTTTGTGTCTTTACAGAATCTGGGCCACTGCCTGGTCAGTAAAACCCACACAGGAACTTTATGAGGCTAGAGGACAAATTACAGCCCTACAGCTTACTTTCTATCTGCCCCTGACTGCTTTGGCCCCCATTTTCCCATCTGTAAAATGGGAATCACCTGTGTACCTCCCAGGGCTTGCTGAACTCTGAGGAGGACTCATGGGCAATTATCATACTTCATCCCTCATCCACTCATTCAACGTTCAGTTATTCTCACCTGCAGGTTACTAGGCCAGGCTAGCCTCAGGGAAAGGGGTGAACCAGGGAGACAGTGCGGGAGATGGGCAAAAATAAGCAAGAAGATAAGTAAGATCCTTTCACAGTGTGCTAAGACCCCCAAAGTCAATAAAAAATGGGCTAATGCGATGGAGCCAGTGGTGGCGATATTTGAGCCGGGACATGTGTCACTTTATACCTAGGTTAAAGGAGGTCACAAATCTCCCCAGTAAAGAAGGAATCTGCGAGTGACTGTGGCCGGAATCCCATCTGCTGTTGTGACCATGTTAGAGCTAAACTCTAGGGCCTCAGTTTCCCCATCAGTAAAACGCAGGCAAGAATGTGTCTATCCGTGGTAGTTCTAAGAATTCCGTGAGGCAGTACTCCCCGGATTCTGTCCATGTAGATGTTCGATGACTGTCTCACAGATAGATACTCGACGTGGACACCACAGACAGTGTTAATGAGAGTCCGAACACTAAGATAAAGACAGCTCACAAGCGCCACCCCTCCCTCACAGCCTTCAGGCTCACTGGGCTCTTGGCAGAGAGGACAAGAGATTGACGCCTGGCCTGGGGAGGCGGGGATTCTTTGAGTGTTCAGTGTTTATTTACTTGCGTTCCCATGAGTGCCTCTTATCACTCAACCCAAGAGCCTTTTGAGGTTTCAAGAGCTTCACCTGCACGGACCTTCAATGGCTCCCATCTTGAGTCCCAATGCAGACATTGCCTTAGGGACAAGAGGGTGTGGTGTCTATTTCTCAGATCAAACGTCAGAAAAGTGAGAAGCCCAGGCTTCGTTCCCTCACAGAGCCGGGACCAGGGCAGCTGCACGGGATAGCTGATGTTGCTGTCGTCAATGTGAGTTTTTAAAATGTTATTTATATTTGCAGAACACTGCAGATTCAGGAAAAGTCCCTTTGCCCTCCTGCCGGCTTCCCTGGGTGTTAACATTTTTGTAACCTCAGTACAGTGCTGACAAGTGAGGAGTGATGTACACAGACTGGACAGACAGGGTAGACTTCAGGGGTCTCCCAGGACCCTTTGGGGGCCTTTTGAAGCTGCTTCACGCTGGGTTTTCATCCGTCACTTTTCCTCCCAGGGTATTGGCCCTGTCTCCCTCCATAGATACAGAAGGGACCGAAGCATACTAGGTCTATTTCCAGGAAGGGGCCAAACCTATCACTCTGTTTTCACATCACCACGCTGCATTGTGTAGGGGTGATAGGAACTGGCAGACCAGAATCCCAGGGGGTTCTCAGAGAGACGAGGAATGGCGCATTCCACAACGACTCTGACTTTTTGGGTCAAACAGCAGAGATGTGCAAAGAACCTGCTGGGCTCGGAGGAGCCTCCGTTTCCTCCTCTGCCGATTAGGCGTCGGTGATAAACAATAAGGTGGCAGTCGGAGCCCAAGAAGATACTGTCCGCGCGGTGTTGAAAACAGCTGGTGTGCGGCAGACACAGTCATGGGTGCTAATAGAGTCCTTCTTCTTTTGCAGAGTTCTCCACTCTGGTGGCTGAAAGCTAAGTGGCGCTGACTGCCTGGGTCTCCCACCTCGCCACCCCCAAGGCCCCATCTCAGCCCTTCTCGCGGCCCTCCTGAGTTTCCGTTCAGTTTGTTTATGTTATTTTTTACTCCCCCCCCATCCTCTATGGTCCTTGAATGACACCATTCTTCTGGAAAATGCTGGAGAAACAATAAAGGCTGTACCAATCGGACACCGCCTGTAGGGAGGACCCAGGCCTGGTAGGGTGTTGGTTTGGCAAGTTTTTCCGAAGGCAGTGGGGGTAGTCTAGAAAAGGTGTGGTAGAGGGGAGGGCTGTGTCCCGATGTTCCCTCCCTGTTTGATACTGATGGCACACGGGCCACCTCGTTCAGTCCTTGTACCTATCCCACAAGGGACGTGATGGAACTCCCATCTTAAAGACACAGAAACTTTATTTAAAGAGAGGAAGAGAAGCATTTGAGCCCCTATATGATTCCTTTATGTACTCGGATAGTCACCTTCAGGAACCGCTAGATCAAAGGACACAAATGACACTCTATCAATTGCTTTTGACTTGGCTGCGATAAAAACCTAATGAGAGCAACCTAAGGAAAGAACGGTTTGTTTCGGCTCACTCCGGGGGTGCAGTCCATCACAGTGGGGACGTCAAGGGGGCAGGAATATATAGCAGGCCACGCTGAATCACATCACATCCGCAAGCCGGGAAGCAGAAAGAGATGAATGTTGGTATCCAGCTGGCTTTCTCCTTTTTATCCAGCCTGGATAAAAGTTCAGCCCATTGGGTGATGCTAGCCACATTTAAGGTGGGCCTTCCTACTTCAGGCTAATCTACACGCTTCCTCATGGGCATGCCAATAGATTTATTTCCTAGATCAGTGGTTCTCAATCTTCCTAATGCTGTGATCCTCTAATACAGTTCCTCATGTTGTGGGGACCCCCCAAACATAAACTTATTTTTGTTGCTACTTCATAACTGTAATTTTGCTACTGTTATGAGATGTAATGTAAATACCCATGTTCTGTGATGATCTTAGGTGACCCCTATTAAAGGGTTATTCAACCCCCAGTGGGATTGTGACCCACAGGTTGAGAACTGCTGTCCTAGATGATTCTAGGTCCCACCAAGCTGACAAGATGAACCATCACAAACACCCACAAAAGTGAGCCCCTCTAAGAACTGCCTCCCTTCCCCCTAAACTCGTGATTGGGTCAGCCCCTCTTCCTAGTGCTGGCAGGACTCCCTAGCAGCTCAGAGTATGCACACAGCATGTGCATGCACACAACAAGACCAGCAGAAATGGGCTCTTCCTTCCCCATCACCCACCCCAAAGGCCCAGACGCAGCTGCTCTGTTAGTCTCACTAACGTTTCAGGAGCATGTGTTTGCAGAGGCCTTTGTAGGACGCCGTTTGCAGAGCCCTGGAAGGTGTGCACTGTCAAACACCCCCAGATAGTCGAGGAGAGAAAGACTCAGGGAAGTTCAGTGTTTTTCTAAGGTCACACAGCACATAAGCAACAGAACCAGGACCCCCAAACCCCAAATCACCCCCAGATCTTGTTACCCTCTATGAATATGTCCCAGTGGCCAGAAAGGTCCTATGCAGAAAACTTGTGGTCATGCGCATCCTCAAATATGAGGTTCAGCCACTCCGTTCATTCTTGTCAGAGAGGAGGGAAAGACCCCTTTGGAAATCTGAAGCTAGGGTAGAGAGAGGCTGAGCAGGCGACACAGCAGCACAGGAGCCCCGAACCAGGGCAGGTGGCCCTGAGAGAGGTTCCTTTAAGTGTCCCGTGTGGGAGCGAGGGGCTAGAACTTCCTACCCTATGCTCTGGGGGATGGGAATGAGCAGACTGCAAAGTGGTACCCAGGCAGAGCAAGCAGAATAAGGCCTGGGAGGAGACCCAGAGCCACCCGGTGCAGATGTGCCCAGGCCCCGTTCTGCCTCAACGGCCAGCAAATGAACCGGAGGCAGAGCACATGGGAGTGCCACAGAGCACATGGGAATGCCGGGCAGCAGAGGGTAGACCAGTAAGTGTGAGTACACAGGCACACACGTGGGGATAGCCGGGACAAATGTCAGGGCCAGGGCAGACCCAGATTGCCACGAAGTTCTCCGAGTTCTCTACCTTGAACGCCGAGGTGGAAGCAGGGATGAAGACGAGGGAGCACCCTGTGCTAGACCGCAAGGAATGCAGGGAACTTCCAGCGAGGGCGCTGTCTCCTCAAAGCTGTGCCCCCAGTCATTGTAACTTGGGGTTGACATTTTTAGATGCTGGCACCTTTGCCTTGTGGAGGTGGGCGGGCTCCTTCCAGGCTCTGAGAGACGTTGGGGGGGGGGGGGGACTCTGGCAGTCCCTGGACCACTGCAGTGGCCTAGCTTCTTAGCTTGTCCCTGCCTTTTCTCTCCTTCCACTACAGCTGCGCACTTGGAGAAGACAGCGTTTTCCAAAATGCAGGCCGGGTCACAGTGTTCAGCTAGAAATTGAGGGATTGCTCGATCTGTTGAGGAAATTGCAGCTCTGGGCACAGCTTCTGGCCTCAGAGTGGCCGGGCCTCCCCTGCACCTGCCTCCCTCAGCAGGGGCTCCACCTGGCTCTTCAGTTAGTCTAGGCGGTACCCAGTTGGACCCTTTTGCTCCTGTTAGTACCCACTCCCCAACCGCCTGTCTTGGCTCGACACAACTACCCTGACTCTTCCAGCAAGAGTCAGAATCCAGACCTTCCCCTGCAAGTGAAATGGGGATAGGAGAATGTGTCCTATCCCTTCCTCACAGAGGCCATGTGATCCTCACAGGCAGGGAAGGCCTGTGGGTTCCCCGCTAGAGCTCAGGACTAGCCCCGTTAAGATGCTGGGAGCCATCCACTGGGGTCTGGGGGTGCCCCGGGGGCTCACTGAGCTCTGTGACGATGTCAACCAAAAGAGGCCATAGGTTTGCCTAGCATGCATATCCAGCATTGCATGCGCAGAGTTTTAAAGGTAAAGGCAGAAGAACAGAGAAGAGTGGGGAGCTGACCTCAAGCCTCTTGCTTTCTCTTTTCCCATGAGGCCTCGTCCACAGAGATCTACTACCTCAGCAAGGAAAGGGGGGTGAAGAGGGAGCCTCCCCACTCAGCACACTCCCCTGCAGAGCCTGTCACTGGGCTAGGAGGTCCCCCAGTCACCCAGCTAGGACACCTCCATCGCCACCATTTTCACCCTCTCTGCATTTCCCCCCCCCCATATGGACAGGATCTACCCTCCTTTTCCTAAGCTCAGGCGAGCCTCCTGGTCCCCTCCACCCACTTCCATCAAGACTGAGCTGGGAGCTGGAAGGAGGGTATAGGACTGGGGAGGAGTCACCACGCCAAGTGGCTTTTGCAGTATCACATTACACACGGACAGTAAGGGGTGACTCAAGCACCCTGGCCCACAGTGTCCCAGGACAGGAGGCAGTTAGTGGGGACAGAGGAGCCAGGGTGGTCAGGAAGAAGAGGTGGACAAGGAGGGCTGGCAGAGCTGGCCGGGGCTCTCCAGCACCAGGGCCTTGGAGACGGAACTACAGCCACACTGTTGGGGATAGAGGGGTTGATTTCCAAACCTGCCTCTTCCTCTGCACACCAGAGGACCTGGGTTGGATTCCCAGCGTACATACCGTGGCACACCATCACCTGTAACTCCAGTTCCAGGGGATTTGATGCCTTCTTCTGGTCTCTGTGGGCACCAGGCATGGAGGTAGTGCATAGATACACATGCAGGCGAAACACCCACACACATAAAATAAAAGTAATAAGGCAGAAAGCAATGAGAAGACACACAGAATCGACTTCTGGCCTCCCCCGTCACACCTGCACACACATACACTTGTACCTACACACATACACGCACACAGGAGCCCTTATACACACACAACAACAAAACAGGGCTGGCAAGACAGATCAGTGAGTCCAGGCGCTCGCTGGCTGCCAAACTGACAACCTGGGTTCGAGCCCCGGGACTCACATGGTGAAAGGGAGAGACCTGAACCCCCAAAAGTTGCCCTCAGACCTCCACGTGTGCACCGTGGCACGTGTGAGTATAAATAGATAAATGTAAAATCAAACTTAAGAGCTGTCCAAGAGCCTGCTGGTCCCTTCTCCACAAGGAAGAGGCCTCCTCATGCATGAAGCAGAGACCTCAGCCAACCCCCAGCCTGCCAGAATCCTGACCTTGGATTTCCAGCCTTGAGGACAGTGAGCAGCCCATCATCTCTGCCACGCCCAAGCTGCCAAGTGTAAAGTGTTTGCTAAAGCAGCTGAGATGGACCGAGAGATGCAGGCGCCCAAGAGCGAGTCTATTTTTCACATGAGAAAAAGGAAGGTTCTGGGAAGTTGGGTAACTTCCCCAAACCACACAGCTAATACAACTGAAAATAGCAAGGCTTTTTGTCGCTCATTCAACCACTGAACAGGAAAAAAAAAAAAAAACACAGCAAAGAAGCATCCAGATGGAGATGACGCTTTGTTTAAGGGTATTGAGAGCAGTGGGGGCAGGGGTGGGGGCGGGGGTGGGGTTAACAACCACAGTGGGGTGGTTGTGGACTCACAGCGTGAGGCCAGGGGACACTTTGAAAGGCAAAAGTGAGGAGAACCACACAAAATCTTCAGAAACAGTAACCACCCCCAGTCACTGTGATTGCAAACGGGGGCAATGTCAGGTCAAGGGTAAAGACAGCTATAGGCAGATGTCCTTTTAAAGGTCAGAGGACAACTGCATGCTGCTGATTCTCTTTCCACTGTGTGGTTTCTGAGAACCGAACTCAGGTCATCCGGCTGGAGCAGCAGGTCCCTGGCCCCGAGGAGCTGTCTCCCCAGCCAATAGAAATAGCCACCACAGCCCTTCACAAGAAAGCCCTTCTTTGGGCAGGGTTGTGGCTGTGATAGGCTCTTTGGAGAGAAGCCTGGTGCTCTGCCTACCTGCATGCCTATGCACTGCCTGGCGGAGGTCAGCCTGGGAATCTGCTGGACTACAAACAGTATCAGGAAGTATCATATATAAAGTATGTATACATTGAGTTTGTTGGCTTTACACTGCTTAGCAGAGTACCCAAGAGAAATCAGCTTAATGCCACATCCCTCCAGAGTTCCTGTCGAATTCCAATCAGCAGCTCAGTCGATGAAGAGATGGGGCCCTGGGAGCCCTGCCTTATAAATAGGCTTGAAGGTGGTTGTTGATAAAAAATACTCAGTGTAAGCATGAGGACCTGAGTTTGATTCCCCGGCACCTATTTAAAAAAAAGACAGAAAAAGAATTGTGCTGACTCATGGTTTTCGAGGACTCAGTGGCATTTGCTTGGCGTCATTGCTTTGGGCCCAAGGTGCCTGGCAGCGGAGGTGTGCGTGAGGAGGCTGCTCCCCTAGATGGTAGTGGATGCTGAAGACAAGGTATACCTTCAAGGGCACAGTGCCAGTAGTGCCCTCCCTCCGACTAGGCCCCTGCCTGGGAATGGTCTGTCCTGCTAAGAGCTAGCTAGCTAGGAGCCTACCAATGAGGAAGTTGGGCCCTCACACTCAATCATGTCTCAACAGTGCCACCTTGTGGAGACCAAGGCCTCCTCGACACAGGAGCCTTGGACGATGTTTTCTACCCAAACCATGACACCGCACAATCCCTTTCCTATGAAATGTCAACTCAAGTGTCGACTCACATTGGACGGAGTACAGGCCCAAGAGGGAAGGCGAGGGAGGGTGGCTGCTTAGTGGGCACAGAGTGTCCAGGGGTACGGAAAGTTTTGGAACTAGAGAAAAGCTTGGGTCCCACGGGAGTGTAACACCCTAGATACCATTTTCGCATGGTTAGCTGACTGTCACATGACTTTACCTCTGCCATCGCGTCTACCTTTTATGTTTGGTCGTTAGGTCCCCAGAGACTGAGGATCATTTGGCACTGGAAACTAAACATCAAAATGGTCACCACTACCAAGTTGGTCTTTTTTGAGCAAAGCAACTCAGTGGTATCCCTCACAGACCGGCAAGGGCAGCCTGTTAAGCCTGTTCTCATAATCTTGGACAGGGGTGTGGGCTGTAAGTTTGTTTTGTGTGGTTCCACAAGGACCAGATCAGGACTGGTGAGAGAGTTTGCAGGCCATAGCTCTTGATCAGAAGCCATGTCCACCTTGGGGCTGCTGACCCAGAGGACAGGCTGTCCCTCAAGGTAGTGAGCATCTTATCAGGAGAGGTGTGTGTAAATGGAGATGAGGTAACTTGTCGAAAGGACTTAGCCCCAGTGAGCTGCCAGAAGAGCCCAATCCTCCTGGCCCCAGGCGCTGTATCTGAGCCTGGCTTAGAGACCTTAAAAATCCAATTCACCTCCTGCTGACTGTCAGCTGCATTGATCCATCAAGTACTTATCACGCAAGACAGGTATCACATGGAGGGACCTCACACGAAGGAGACAGTGCCTAGGTCCTCCTTTGGATCTTCTCTTTCCTGGCTTGACCCAATATGGACAGCACCAGCCAGGAAAGGTTCCGGTGTGCTGACGTCATCAAGGTGAGAGGACAGTGTCTGTGTGTGATGTCCTTCCTGGGGTTTCTCTGTCAGGGCAGCTGGTCCCATGTGTGTTTGTCCTCTATCCCCGACACCTATGGTGGCCTCATCACCAGCCAGTGCTTCCAATGACATCTGGTAAACTTCCCCCATGAGGGGACCCCACAGGGCCAGGCTCGGGTGGATGAAAAGAGACGGGAAGGGAAGAAATAGCATGGGTGCATGGGGTGACCTTCAGAAGGTCATGGCTTCATTAAGGGGAAGTGTGCCCCTGTGATTTTAATCTTTTTTCCCCCTGCAGTTATGAGAATTAAAGACATTTTATAGGTGGCATATTATAGTATTGTCTATATAGTATTGTCTATAGTATTATTGTCTACTATTTATTACAGCTGCCAGCTCATTAATAACTTTTAATTTTCATTGTTTATTTTTTGCTTTGTTTGGGACAAAGTCTAGCTACATAGTCCAGGCTAACCTGGAACTTGAAAGCCTCCTACTTCTGCTCCCAACTGCTGGATCATGGCCATGTGCCCCACACCCAGGTCCCCCATACACACCCTGCTCCCTCCTGTCTTTCTATAAGACCTCTGTTTGGATATGGGGCAGTGATGTGACCTAGGGGTAGGGGGACTACACTCTTGAGTAGACAGCACTTTTATCCATGAGAGCAAACAAGTCCCCGTGTGGCGTGCAGAAGGCTTTTTGGACTCGGCCTTCCTCCTGCCCCACCCCACCCCCACCGCAAGGATGCAGCCTCCGGACCGAGGGGCAGCTGCCCTTTTCGCTGTGAGTGACAGAAGGCACAGCCACCATAGCTATGTTAGGAAGATTTTAGGTCCCTGGTGGCTTCTGGAAGCTGCTGACCTTGATGCTGAGTGTGACAGAGAGGGTAGACTCTGGTTGAGTTATGTGGCTGTGGTTAACACAGGAAGCGAGCTGAAGTCTAGCCAATACCACAATTAAAGAGCGTGTACAAGGGCTGGGGAGACAACTCTGCTGGTAAAGGGCTTGCCACACAAGCGTGATGCTCTGAGTTCAGGTACCATTTCCCATGGAAAAAGGCAAGCGTGGTGTCGTGTCTGCAATCCTCATGCTGGGAGAGGCAGAGGCAAGACAGTCTGGAGAACTAAGACAGTAGCTAGTCTACTTTCAAGAGATACTTTGTCTCAAAAAGAAGTAGAAGGGTGGGCAAGACAGTTTTGTGTCAACTTGACACAAACTAACTATCGGAGAAGAAACCCAAACCGCAATTAGGGCAATTCCTGGGGGCATTGTCTTAACTAGTGATTGATGTGGGAGGACCCAGCCCATTGGTGGTGCCATCCCTGGGCAGGTGGTCCTGGGTTCTATAAGAAAGCAGACTGAGCAAGACATGAGCAGGATTTCTCCATGGCCTCTGCTTCAGTTCCTGCCTCCAGGTTCCTTCCTAAGTTTCTGCCTTGACTTCCCTGCCTGTTAGACTATAAGCTGTAAGACGAAATAAACCCTTCCTCCCCTCCTTGTTTTGGGCCGTGGTATTTGTCCCAGCAACCAGAGCCCTGACTAAGACAAAGCCGGTGGAAGGATGGTTCAGGGGTTAAGAGCACTGGCTGCTCTTGCAGAGCCCTGGGTTCAGTCCCAGCACCCACACAGCAGCTCACAAGCATCTGTAACTCCAGTCCCAGAGGATGTAATGGACTCTCCTGGCCTCATGAGCATTGCAAACACATGGTACACTTATGTACATTCAGGCAAAAAAAAAATGCATAAGTGGATAATGATTGGGGAAGACGTGATATAAACCTCTGGCCTCCATAGGTACACACCTACCTTCCCCCCCCCCACACACACACACTCTACATGCAATGGGCTGAACAATGTTCCACAAAGAAGGCATCTGCCTCAGAACCTCAGGCTGTGACCATAACAGGAACAAGACGAGGTAAATTGCAGCTGGCATTCAGGTAAGGGCTTTGGTGTGAGGGCATCTGGATCAGGTGAGCCCTGAATCCAATGGCCTCACAAAGAGGCAGAAATGAAAGCCACATGGGAGAGGGTTGTGTGCATACGGAGTCACTGAGTAAAAAGGACCCAGCCACAAGCTGGGTGGCCAGGCATCACCAGAAGCTGGCAGAGGAAAGTGAATGATGCCTGGGAGCCTTCTAAGGGAACGTGGCCCCGATACCTTGATCTCAGACATCTGAATTCCACAACCTAGAGCCTCAATTTCTGTCATTTAAGAGACCGAGTTTGTGTCCATCTGTCAGAGAAGCCCCGAGAAACTAACAGCTGAGGAGAAAGGTGTCATACAAGCTGCAGCATCTTCACCAGACATGGAAGGGCCAAGAGTCCTACAAAGAAGAACCTTCCAGACAGACTGGCAGCAGTAATAGCCACATTCCCCGTGCTCCTTAGTGGAGGACTTTCTGTCCCCTCTGCCACAGCAGATGCAGAGAAGGTGCACCTCCCATCCTGAAGCCCCAAGCCTGCTGTCCAAAGGCTCTTGAGCTCTAGCTGTAAAGCCCTCAGGCCAGCAAAGAGCCAGGGCCTGTCCTGGAGGCGAGCCCGCAGCAGGTACCGGGCAGGGAGCTGGATCAGAATGTAGCAGCTTCCTCTTGTCGGCTGGGCTATCTCCAAGCCAGCTTCCCAGCTCTCTCCAGCCCCCAGTGCTTGCTCCCAAGCAAATGCCACCAGTATGTGGGTGGGCTGGAGGGTCCCCTCTTCTGCTTCCTTCCTCTCTCCAGCTGTCCCACTTCCTAGGGATGCTGTGGGAACCCCTTACAAGGAACCTCTTTCGCTCAAATCCTTGCTGAGGGTGAACTTGGGGGGACAGATCAAGATGATGTTGACCTCAGGACTCACCCCATCGCCCAAGCTAAAGGGGTCTCGTCCACGAGGCTGGGTGCATCTCAGCCCAGATGTGCACTTAGGTCCAGGATCCTCACAGGAAAGCAGCTAGCTAGCTCTCTGCAGCTGCTACAAGACAGGAGGGACTCAGCAGCCGTTAGACCAGCATGGCGTCAGTTCCGATTTTGCAGGCTCTTGACAGTCACGCTGGGAAACAGAATATTCTATCACATTCTGTATTCAGCGCAACACCCGTCGGGCTGGCTTGGCTGCTCTCCAGCAAGAAGCCAGCTCCCCTCCCTCATTGCTCTGGCTTCTCTGGGTCTCGAGCCACTTGTCACTCTCTCTGCTAAGGCTCACATCTGTGAACTCTCAAGGAATGAGCAGAGGGCGATCAGCTCGGCAGATTGCTTTGGTGAGGGTTGTCTGGCAAGCCGCTGCTGGATGAGAAATGAGAAGCGGCTTTATGGCCCCTACAGCTTTGATAGACCCCACGCTGGAGCAGGGGTCAGCTGCAGAAAGTCTGCTGCCCGATCGTCACAAGCCTCCACTTTGCCAACCAGGCTAGGGAGAATAATTGTCATGGTGTGGGGCCAGCCTTTGAGGGGTCCTTTTAGAATGTAGATGCTACAGAGACACCCAGTTCTGCTAAGTGACTTCCTTTATTTCTGCTTAAAAGGGATTGCCTGTGGGTTCCATGAATTCTTGCAGAGGAAGAGCCCTGTCTTTGGAGAGGAGAGAACATTCAGGTTATGAATTTACCCATTCACTTATCCATTATTTAAAAAACCAGGGCACTCTAGAGTCATGGTCACAGGTGGCACCTGTCTGGCGTTTACTGTGTCACCATGACAAATGTTTCCCGTGCACACTTAGGCCACCCATCTCCTCGGGGCAGGTCCTGTGGTCAGCTTCATCTTACACAGGAGACAGAGGCTTGGCTGGGTTCACAGGCTCTCCAAGGGCTGCTGCCCAGCCTGCAGCCGGGAGAGTCAGGCTTGAGGGCAGATCTGAACCCCAACTTCAGTCCTATGGTCCGCGTGTCAATTGATGGGCCTCTCGGAACTCGCACTGTCCTCTGGCAAGTGTCTGCTCCTAAGGCAGAGGCTCCAAGGAGGCTGAGATGTCACACCATTTGGTATCTGCTCTTTAGCTTTGCAGAAGCCAAGGTGTTTGCTTCTACCAGATCAGATCTTGGGAGTTTTAAAACGCTCCTCATGAGGCAGGTGAGGAGGTGCAGGTGACCCCAACACATGCACTTCTGTTGTTCTGGATCAGTTTGGTTTTTCAAAACTGTGTCGATGATGCTCAGGCTGAGTTTGAAGTCCTATACTTGAGCCGTCCTCTTACATTGGCCCTCTGAGTAACTGTGACCACAGGTACACACCACTGCACCCAACTCCATAATGTGTGTATGAGTGTGTGTGTGTGTGTGTGTGTGTGAGAGAGAGAGAGAGAGAGAGAGAGAGAGAGAGAGAGAGAGAGAGAGAGAGTGTTTAGAGACATCCATATGTGTATAACTGCACATGAAGACCAGAGGTCGCCTCTGAGGCATTCCTCTGGCACCTTATATTATGAGACGAGATCTGTCCCCAGCCTGGGGCCTGCTAGATCGGCTAGGCTGGCTGAGCATTGAGCTCTGAGAATCTTCCTGTCTCCACCTCCCCAGTACCAGGGTTACAAACCCTTGCCATCACTGCCAGCTTCTTTATGTGGGCTCTGAGGATGGAACTCGGATCCTTGTGTATGTAGTTTCCCAACAGAGTCATCCTCCAGTCCCGTGTTTCTAAGGCAAGCTCTGGCTCCTAGCTCCCTGGTGTATATTTTGTTTACAGTCAGACTCCAAACAGAATCTCCTGACTTAAACGCCCACCTGCCGTCCCTTTGGGGCACTTGGCCTCAGGAGGTGTAAGCCGGGAGGTTTGAAGGACCTTCTGTCTCACGAGAGCTCCCTTTACAGAACGTGACAGGTGTTATTGGGGGAAGCTCACAGATGAAGAGCTCTGGAATGTTCTGGAGGCTCCAGTCATCCCCACCTCACCCAATCCTAGCTAATGTGCTGTGGGCCACTGACCGTATCTTCGTAAGGCCACTGTGTGCTAGCCACAAAGGCTCCCTTGGGTGTTAGTGATACTCTAAAGCTGCCCAGAGGAGGTGCCAGGGAGCTGACTTCTTAATGGAGTCCATCCTGGTAGCAGGGAGAGCCCTGGGTTGTGCCCAGTGCTTCATGGTTTGCAAAGCATATCTTAGGCAGTGTGAGCTGTCGGCTCGCACCTTCATAGTAGCTGTTGGAGAGAGCAAGGGACTCTTGTGTGTGCTCCCCTGTCCAGCCACGAAAGTGACCTCCTGCGTGACAATCACAGGAAGGCTGTGCTCAGCAGGGAGGCTTTTAGGGAAGAAGGGTGGGGACAGAGACCTAGAGGACTACCGTTTCTGAAGCAGGGAGCCCCCCCCCACACACGTTAGAGAAGCACGGGTCAGTGTGCCTGCTGCAGGAGGAGTGTGTAAACTAACACCTGGCCCGCTTCCGGTGGGGGATGAAGTGTGGGAGGCGAGGTAAGCAGGGCAGAGGGGCAAAGGCCCTGGGGCAGCACAGGCAGAGCCGAGTCTGCCGGTCCCAGGAAGCTGGAAGCCGACAGTCTCAGGTAGAGAGTGAAACACTGAGGTGGGTGCCACGAGGCGCATGTAGAGAGGTCAGAGGTCAGCTTGTGAGGAAGCTGGTTCTCTCCTTCCACCACGTGGGTCCCAGGGATCAACCTCAACGTCACCAGGCTCCGCAGCAAGGGCCTGGTGACCCTCTCTGCCATCTCACTGGCCCTAAAAATTGTTTAAGGATGACACTGGCTGCTGAGTGGAGATGGGACAGAGCAAGTCAGCCGTGGACCTTAAGAAAGTATGAGAGAACAGGAGTTTGTGCTGTTTTTAGAGTCCTGAGGGACGACAGGCTAAGATGGTGTCCAAACAGTTGCAGGCAATGGGCAATGGCCAGTCTGGGCAGGGTGGTGTGTCCTCCAGCCCCAGGGCATTATGGGAGGTGAGCATACCACGAAAGGGATGCTTACTTTGTTCTCATGGAGTTCGGCCTCCCTCCAATGGAGCCACCTGTGCTATTTGAACCCTCTGAGCACAGCGACACAAGCTTTATGCGCAGAGCACAGAAAGTGAGCAGGCTCTAGGGTGTGCGTCTATGCCATGAGCCTCCAGGGAGAGCCGACTGAGTGATCCATCCACCACCAGCATCCTAGCGCTTCATCCACCCAGGAAAGGACAAGACACGCTGAACAGACCGTTCTGGAAGAGCACCTCTTGGCGTTCGCAGCTGAACCGTCAAAGGGCCATTAAAGGAGGCCTCACGTGACGCTGGAGAGGTGATTTGCTCAACTTTAAAGAAAAGAGCCCCTGAAGTCCATGAAAAGCCAAGAGCGCTTGGCACCCCTGTGGAATGGCATTTTCCCCAGCGACTGCCGCCCCCTGCTGACCAAATCAGCACATGGCAGCCTGCCTGGCAGGCACAGCACACTGCTCTGGGCTCTTCTTCCACTTTGCATTCTGGACGCAGGGGAGGTGAGTCAGTCCCGCAGCGCCTGCCATTTATTGAGATGTCCACTGCCAAGTGTTGCACCAGCAGAGACTCACACAAGTAGGCCCGCTCGAGGGGCGAGCACACACACCTCAAAGGTCATTGCCACAGGAGACGTCACCCCAGATGTGGTGCAGAGCAGGGCTGCAGCCTCATGCAGCCCCCCTAGGGGACACTCCTCACGTCCCAGGCTGTGCACCAGAGCTGGTGTTTGTGAATTTCCCTGATGCACATCCACGTACTGTCATGGGAGCAGATAGGATAACAACCGAGCTACCGAGACTTAAGGGGCAAGGAGAGGGATTCAAATCTGGCCAGTCTGGTCCTAAGACCTTAGGATTTCCATTTTAAATCAGTAGCCTTTTCTAAGTCAGCGGTTCCTGTCCGTGGAAGAGTTTGACCCCAAGGGGACATTCGGCAATGTCTGGGGGACTTCTTTTTGTCGTCTTCAGAGGATGGTGATTTGGATAGCTAGTGGAGCCAGGGAGGCTAGGGAAAGAAAAAAAAAAAATCTAGCGAAGTTCATGGTAGCTCCCTATCCCAAACAAAAAGTTCCCCATGTGAAAGTATCAGCTGTGCCCAGGAGAAGACCTGACCTATACCCACAAGACCTCACAAAGTCCTGGCGCTCTCTGCTCAGCACTGCCCCCAGACACGCATGCATCAGAAAGAGTGTTAGTTCCCAGAAGTCATTCCTCCCAAGGCTCAGTCTAAACTATACCAGGTACCCTCCCGCAATGGTCTGTTCTGTACCCAACAACTTTGCTACTACCCTATGCAAGTGATGGGGATCCAATGTCATCCAGGCCGGGGGAGGACCCCGGGTTGTTCACAGTGTGATGATGGAGGAACCTGGGCTATGCAGTGGGCCTGAGTGGCCCATGCCTCTTGCACAGAGTGTGGCAGCTGTCACTGACTGGCTTTATGCTGCAGCTCATGCATGCCGCTGTCCAGGCTGTCAGGAGTTCAGTGACCCCAGACTGATCCAAAGGTCCCTGGGAACAATGTGTCAGCAGCTGCCTCTGTGATCCACTCTCAAGAAAAGCCCTCCATGCAAAGACCCCACTTCATCATCAGCCCCCAGCTTTGGGAGCAGCACTGTTAACCCTTCCTGCTCAGTAGAGAATTCAGCTCGAGCTTAGAGTGCAGGCGGGGGAGAAAGAGAGGAACCAGGACCAAACTCCCGCCATTGGAATGATTGTTGCACTTTTCCAAGTGGCCGCATTACCTGTGTGAGAACTGGTGCTCAAGAATGCGTGCTTGTTGCTAGGGATGTGGCTCAGTGGTGGAGCCTTTGTCTAGTGGGCATGAGGCCCTGGATCCAAGTCCCAATACCACAGACAATAAAGAATAAATAAAATAAACAACCAGTGCTTGTCAAATTACCAGAAGGGTAAATCCCATGAGATGTGTCCCCTTAAAAACACCCACTGAAGCCGGGTGGTGGTGGTGCATGCCTTTAATTCCAGTGCTTGTGAGGCAGAGGCAGGCAGATCTTTCTGAGTTCGAGGCCAGCATGGTCTACAAAGTGAGTTCCAGGACAAGACAGGCTCCAAAGCTACACAGAGAAACCCTGTCTTGAAAAACCAAACCAGAACAAAACAAAAAGCAAATTAAAACAAACAAACAAACAAACACCCAATGAGTGTCTCACCATGCTGGAGATTGTCCTAGAGGCCAGTGCCCCCAGAATATCGTGTCTCTTCTCAGGAAGCTGACCTTCAAGTGGAGAAGTCTACAAAGCAGCATGGCACATCCTTTCCACCAGTGCCAATGCCAGGAAGACAGGACAGGAAGGAGGTGACAGGCTGCCAAACAGAGGCGAATCTTTAAGGTGGATACCTCAGAATGGACCCCCTAGGGACAGCGATCTGCAGGTCATGAGGGACAGAGTCCTGCAGCCAAGCTAGGAACATTAAGTGCCAAGGCCCTGAGGTAGGAATGCTCTTGAGGAGTTGGGGCAACAGTACAACACCCAGACAAAAATAAAACAACCCCAGCACTGTCTAAGAGTGGGTACTCAGATAGAAGTGTAAATTGAAATCACCCCGGGGTCACATGGGTCACAGCATGGGGGGTACATGTTGGTTCTGCCCCAAATTCCCCCTTATTCAACAATGACTCCAAATATCTATGAATCATCTCGGTTACCCACCTCCCAGCTGAGCTAAATGCCTCAGTATTGGTGAAATTATTTTGGCCACTCCACGTAGTTAAAAGGATATTTATTTAATGGCGTAACTCACAAATTAAGTAATAGGTAGGTCGCAGGGTCTGGGGAAGGTGTATCACAGTCCAGCGGTGTTCTCTGGAGCTCTGCTCAGTCAACCTCCCCTGTTCAGCGTCCCAGCACCGAGGGAGCATGCAGAGAGAGTGCTGGCCCATCCAGCTCTCGGGTCTTCTGGTGCCTCCCCTGGCCCTGCCTTGTAGGCGTGACAGTTGCCAGAGTCTCAATGGGGGTTGGAACTTCCAGATCCAAGCTGGAATGGCTACCCACTACATCTCCCCTTTTTTGTCTAAATAAGAAGGTTCTAAACTAATACAAGACTATATACAAAGGAATGGTTATCAAATATTGTTCAGGAATAATGAGGGCTTATGACCTAGATAAGATGGAACTACAACCAATGCAAACGATATCAAGCAAGAAACATATACTAAAATCCAGAGAAGTATAGAGCATAGGTAAATGGCATGTTATAAAGAACCAGATGTAGTGGGTAGCCATTCCAGCTTGGATCTGGAAGTTCCAACCCCCATTGAGACTCTGGCAACTGTCACGCCTACAAGGCAGGGCCAGGGGAGGCACCAGAAGACCCGAGAGCTGGATGGGCCAGCACTCTCTCTGCATGCTCTCTCGGTGCTGGGACGCTGAACAGGGGAGGTTGACTGAGCAGAGCTCCAGAGAACACCGCTGGACTGTGATACACCTTCCCCAGACCCTGAGACCTACCTATTACTTAATTTGTGAGTTACGCCATTAAATAAATATCCTTTTAACTACGTGGAGTGGCCAAAATAATTTCACCAACATCTGGCGCCCAACGTTTGTGATACGAATTCATGAAAAAGCTGTTTGCCTGTGGCCTTGTGAGCCCCAGCTCAGGCCCAAGCTACACTCAGCCGGTTGTGGTGGCACACGCCGGTAGGATTTGCTGAAGGAGACAGAGACAGTAGGATCCCGAGTTTGAGGCCGGCCTAGGAGGCTTGGGAGAAGCTTTGGCCCGGACTGAACCACAAACAGTGGTGGAACCATGGAAGCAGTGGCTACTGCTCCACTTTTCCAGCTCCTTCTCATCATGTTGGTGACTGCGGTGATGCTGGTACCTGGGACGAAGGGTTTACTGCTGCTGGTTCAGAGAAGAATTGCCAGGACCATCGTGTTACAAGAAAGCATCAGCAAAGGTCAGTTTGGAAAAGCTTGGCAAGAAAAATGGTGGGGAGAAATTTCTGTGAAGATTTTCTGTTCTAGGGAAGACTGTTCATGGTTCCGAGAGACAGACATTTATCAGACTGTGGTTGCTCCAAACCACAGAGGAGGCAAAAAAAAAAAAAAAAAAAAAAGTCCGCAGGAAACCATGACCACGCCTAACAGTGACTTTGAAATCTTCAAAAAGATGACAGGATCCTACAAAGATGATTCCACATGGACTATGATAAAGCCATTAAGCCGATTAACACCATGGAAAAATCGACTTTGGACTACAAACTGGTCAGGACAATTTCGAGAGGACTAGCTGAGATGATACAGCCTGACAGACTACTCGAACAAGGACTTGAAACAAGCCCTGAACTTTCCTTTTATGCAGAGACTGGACAAATGATACAGGACTTGACAATTAACCTAATTTTTTTCTTTTCAAGATTCCCTAAAGATATCTTCACCCCTAGAAAGCAAAAAGAAAAAGAGAATAAGATATGAGATAGATCATTGAATCTACTCTGAGAAAAAAAGATAAAGAAATAATAGGATAAATAGGTAAATCATTGAATCTACACTGAAGAAAAAGGGGAAGATATAAAAATGACAAAAGGTAGACTACTGAATGTATTATGAAAAGAAAAAAGAGAGAATATGGATATGATAAGATAAAAAGGGAGATTATGGAATCTACTTTTAAAAAGGAACTACTTGTTTTTTTGTTTTTTTTTTTGGTTTTTTCGAGACAGGGTTTCTCTGTGTAGCTTTGCGCCTTTCCTGGAACTCACTTGGTAGCCCAGGCTGGCCTCGAACTCACAAAGATCCACCTGGCTCTGCCTCCCGAGTGCTGGGATTAAAGGCGTGCGCCACCATGCCCGGCTGGAACTACTTGTTTTAAATAAGATAAGTAATGAAAATTTTTTGGTCTGAGTTTATCAGATGTTACTGGACTGGACATTATTAATATATATAATGGAGTTTTCATCTGAATCTGTCAAATGTTAATGGACTAGACATCATTAATGTAATTTTGGGCTGTATATATTGTATATACTTATTGGATAGTTTTTCTTGTATTATTTGTAAGCTTTCTTTAATTTTAGACAAAAAGAGAGGAAGTGTGGTGGTATTGTGTTCCCCAAAATATCATGTACCTTAATAAACTTATCTGGGGTCAGAGAACAGAGAAGCCACTAGTTAGGCAGTGATAGCACACACCTTTAATCCTAGCATTCCAGAGACAGAAATTCCTCTGGATCTCTGTGAGTTCAAGGCCACATTGGAAACAGCCAAGCATGGTGACACACGCCTTTAATCCCAGAAAGCCAGCCTTTAATCCCAGAGAGTGGTGGTAGAAAGCAGAAAGATATATAAGGCGTGAGGACCAGAAACTAGAAGCATTTGGCTGGTTAGCATGTGGCTGGCTAAGCTTCAGGCTTTCGAGCAGCCGTTCAGCTGAGAGCCATTGGGATGAGGACACAGAAACTTCCAGTCTGAGGAAACAAGACCAGCTGAGAAGTTGGCCAGGTGAGGTTAGCTGTGGCTTGTTTTGTCTCTCTGATCTACCAGCATGGACCCCAATAACCGGCCTCGGGTTTGATCTTATTAATAAGAACTTTTAAGATTCCTGCTACACCTCAGCCCCGCTCACTACTCCATGCTTAGTAAGTTCTTTCTCAATATCCATGGGATGAATTCCTCAAAGAAGATGCAGCATGACTTTTCCAGGAGACATGCCTGTCTACCCAGACAAGACAGACCAGAAAACAATCCCACTGACATCCAGCATAACAAACCAAATAATTTATAGGGGCTTCTTATGGGAGCATGGACAAGGGTTCCTATGGGAACCTGGGTAACTCTGTCAGTGACAGTTCCAAGAGTTTCTCATGACACAGGCACCTTTTCAGAGAGACATGTCTTCCCCTTCTAAGTATTAGCCCTTATCCTGGGACCCAGTAAAAAGGGAAAAGGCAGTGGGGTGGAGCGCTCTGGCCAACCTGCATCAGCAATGCGGAGCCATGATGGTGGATACACCCCACCCCACCCCACCCCAAAGATTTGTGTGTTGACAGCCTGGCTCCTTAGGGCAGGTGTGATCGGAACTAAGGTTTTTAGGGGGAGTGACTGAATCCCTGGAGCTCTGACTTCATCAGCAGATTGATCCACTCATGGGTACCTAAGGTGATAGGCCACTGGGAGATGACTGGGTCCTGGAAAATGTAACCTAGTTGAAAGAGAGTGTGTCTTTGGGGGCATATGGCTGGAGCGCTTACTCCCTCTCCCGACATGAGGTGGCTATATGCTTACATGCTGTCATTGTTATGATGTTCAACCAAGTGACCAGATGAAACCTTTCCTGTTTTAAATCGTTTCTCTCAGGTGTTTTGTCATAGCAACAAATCCCCAACACACGGACCTATTTCCTCTCTCCCATGAGATCGTTTATCTGTTTCAGAGGTCTAGAGGTGAGATGACTTGCCTAGTCATATCCCACCGCTTGGTGACAAAGCTAGAGTAAAGTCAGATGGTGTTTACCCACCCCCACCCCCACCCCCACCCCTCATGAGGGGCAACATCGGGATGACATCCTTTCATTCACAACGGAGGAAGCAGACTGAGAGAGAGGCATGCCCTCCCATCCGTTCAGGTATCACTTTCGAATTGCGCCTTATTTAGATGTTACATTTTAATTTAGTTGAACTGATACATAATTACAAATTTGTGTGTATTTACATTATGTATACAGTGTATGAGTTTCCATCAGGGCAAAGGTCTCTACCCAAATATTTATGGTTTCTCTGTGAACATTCCTCCTCCCGTCCCGTTTCTGGAAGGTGCCGTCCGCAGTCGCCCACAGTTCAAAGCATACCGGGCTTTCCTGCTCCATATGCAGGAAACTTCATATGGAAACTGTTAACTTCTCCCTCAACATTCCACATCCTTCCCTCCCCGCTTTTCAGGTTTAAAGGCGCATAACAGGTTTTAAGGGCTTTAAAGATGGCACTTTGTTTCTGTATATGAGGCAGGAGATCTGGGGATGCTCCGTTGAACCTAGGGTCCGAGGAAGTCACCATCTAGCATCGGGCTCTCGAGACTGCGGCTTCCTTTATTGCGCAGGCGCCGCTCTGGCGGCGTCGCCCCGCCCCACGTGGGCGAACCCACTTCCAAGAGGACAGGGGGTGCAGGGTGAACTCTTCGCGATGGTTCAAGCCAAGCTCTGACCAATCAGAAAGCCCCGCCCCGCTAACCCCCGCCTCCAGCTGCATCCTGATTGGGCTGCTTTTTCAAAGACGCCAGGAGGCGCACAGCGGTGATTGACATCGTCTGAAGCCATTGGCCAAGCTGAGAGCCGTCAAAGGCAGCAACCTCTCGGCTTCGTGCGGCGAAGAAAAATGGGTTTCCCCGCCTCCTTCTTCTATTGGATCCCTGGAGCCTCGGAGCGTTTGGCAGCAACCAATAGGAGGACAACATGGAGGGAGGAGGCGGGCTGGTGATGGTTGCCAGGATCCTGTTTGGCGCGACTCTTGGGACCAGTGGGATTAGTCGTTTGTGTCCCAGTTCTACGGCAGGGGCCTGGTCCGGAAGGCGGGACTGGGAGCGGTTCCGCTGCGCCCCGCCCCGCCCCGTGGGCACCTCTGCAGGCTGCCTGGGGCCTTGGAGCCCAATGTCCACCCAACTCTAGCGCCCGGGCCTCCATCCATCCATCCATCGCGGCCACAGGCCCTGGGATCAGCTGACCCCGAATCCTAGCCCTCTTTCAGGCGCCCCCCACTCCCCGTCCCTGCTAGTGGGCTGGTTACCATGGTGAAGTTAGCAGCCAAATGCATCCTGGCAGGTGAGTTGTAAATGGGCTTGAACGCGTGGTCTTCGGAGCCTGAGCCGTCCTAACTCAGTTTTGGTTCACGATTGCATCCGTCCACTGTCTGTCTCCCATAGAAATGCCTGCAATGACCAATAAAGCAGATTCCGGAAAGCGGGGCGGGGGGGGGATTACTCCCTCGCCCCTCGGACACGTTTGTAGCTGCAGCTGTGTGTCCCCCCCACGCCCACCCCAGCCCCCGTCTCCCGTATTTTGAGACCATCTTCACCAGGTAGGCTTACAGTACAAACATGGACTTTCCCCCTAAGTTGGGCGTCAGGGACGCTAGCCCCACAAAGTTCACATCAGCTACGCTGGCCCCTCTGATGTCAGGAAGGTGGGAGTGGGGAGGGTTAGCTTTCTGTGTTCCCCAGCTCGGGGCGCGGACTAGGAGTTTCCCCAGAAGTAAGGATCTTGTTATCGTTGACTGACATGAAAAGAACCTGCACAATGCCTAGAGCATGGATAAGAATTAAATAGATACGTGCAGGGTGAGTTCGTGGTCCTCACGCCTGTGGGCGTGCCTTGAGCCAGTCCGAACATTTAGAAGACCACTTAGCTTGTAGACTGGTAAAACAGCAGCTGTGTGGACACTGCATGCCAGGCACCCGTCCTTCATTTAACCCCCCTTGCCACACAGCACAGCAGGGCAGGTTCCGTGTAGTCCCTGCTGTGACTGGGGCACTGAGTGGCGTTAGGGGCACTAGGTGAGCCCCTAGTGAAGGTCATACACAGGATTCCCAGGTCTGCCTGACTCCAGATCTCTGTGGGTCGGGAAATGTCGGCTACTTTTCTTGTTGTTATGACAACATACTTGACCGGCGGCAGCAACTTAAAGGAGGAAGGACTTAACTGTGGCTCTCAGTTCCAGGGGACAGTCCATCCCGGTGGGGAAGGCGCAGTGGCAAGAGACAGCGGCTGGCTGGTCACATTGCATCCACAGTCAGGCCGTGAGCTTGAGCGTGGCTGCTCAGCTCCCTGTCTCCTTTGTATCCAGGCGGGGGCGCCAGCGTATGAAATGGTACCACCCACCTTTGGGGGCGGGCCTTCCGCCTTAATTAACATAATTTCTAGATAATTTCTCACAGACGCGCAGAGCCCATGATTCTTCTTTGTAATCAAGAAATTAGCAAATGAGGAGAGGGTGTCTTTGGATCTTTACCCTTACAGACTGAGAATGGGGGGTAGTTCCCTCAATGACTTTCCTAATTTGAAAACAAAAGGGTCACGATGCAGAAAGATGAGTGAGGGTCGTGTCTCAGACCCTGTTGCAGCCCCAGGAACCCCGGCTCTCTAGAGTGCCTCCGGTTCTCGGAGCAAGCGATCGAGCGCCAGGGGAGGCACTGTTGTGTAACGAAAGGATGTTGGTCAGTCCCCTCCCCAGCTCTCTGGCCTTGGCCACTGTTCAGCTTCTGCACGGGTGAGCTGGGGACATCTTCATTTTTCCAAAGTTAAGTTTCTTTTTAAGTGGGCGGCCCCGCCTGCTGTTCTTTGCTCGTGTCTCCTCAGCTGGTGAGCTCTCAAGAAGCAGGAAGCTCCTGCCATGAGCCCCTCTCCTGAGACTTGCTGTGTGCGTGCGTGCGTGCGTGCGTGCGTGCCGCATGTCACACCCTCAGTGCGAGTCTCTTGCCCAGTCCTCACAGCCACCAGCCAGTCCTGTGTCACCCTCGTGTAACATGAGGCAAGCAAGGTCCAGAGCAATGGAGACCCTTGTCCTAGGTCCAGACCCCAGCACTGTGCCTGCCACGTGATTCCAGCCCCAGCCAAAGTCAGTAGTGGCTCATGGCCTCCGCCTCAACCTGGTCCTCAGTCCACAGCTTCTGTGGCTTGGGATGGAGGGGGATAAAAAGGGCACAGTTGACATGCATCTGTGTTTCGTTATTTAGCAAACAACACTGTGTACCAGACAGGGGACATACTGACTCATGAACTCTCTAGCAGTTCTATGGAGTAGGTACTGCTGTTAGCCCATTTTCCAGATGTAGCAAAGGGGGCATGGAGGGGTTCAGTAATGGACTTAATATGGCACAGTTAGTGTGGAGCTGGGGTCTGGCCCCAAGTCGTTGCCTTTTGGTGATGAACCATCTGTCTAGCGATGTGGGGACAGTAGCCATGCTTCCCTGGAGCGTAGCCCTGGCATCCTTTCCGATGACATGAATCTGATATGGTAGCCACCCTGGTAAAGACAGCAGAGGGACAGATGACCTCAGAGGCCACACAGGAAGCCAGTTGAGATTTGCCTAGAGAGAAAGGACAAGATCTGGACTTGGGGGGGGGGGATGTTCAGGGAACAAAAGGACAAACATGGTGCATCTCGTAAGGGACCATTGGAGATGGCCGGAGAGTTCGAGGTTGACGGAAGAGAGCTGTGGATGCCTGCTGTGGGTGAATGAGAGGACTCGGGACCGTTCTGTTCCGCGGCTCTCTGATGGGGCTGAGATGTGGTTGGTGGCATGGAGAGTCAGGGACAGGCAGTGACAGAATCAGCTCCTGCCACATAAGAGGCCAGAGTCAGCCAGCAGAAGCACCGAGGCACACGGCAGTGGTGCAGAGCCGGAAGGACCCCACGGAGCTAGGTGCGGGCCACGGGAGGGGCACTGCCTGGCCGGTACAGCATACGGTTCCGTCAGCCCTAGGGCAATGCCACCGTGCGCCACATCGCCACCAGGACCTGTCTCCCCCGGCAGGGGACTCAGCTCGGTTTCAGAGCCAGGTGCAACCCAGGCCATTTCTGTGTTTGAGACCTCCACGCAGGTTCAAGCCAAAGGTGGAGCCTGTGTCCTGGTGACCACTACACCCCACGGCAGTGACTGTCAGTTGGTGTCAAGTCGCCATGTCAGAGGCAAGGACACTGGGGGAGCCAGGTGCAGGGGATCACTGGCTCCAGGGCTGGGCAGAGAGAAGCTAAAGAGGGGGCTCCCAGTCCTGCAGATGATGTACGAGCTCCCGGGGAAGCTGTGGGCAGTGGGGGGATGTGACCCGAGTGTAGGCTTGAGAGACAGCCCAGAACAGATGAACTAGGGAGAAGAAGGCGGGATGCAGGAGGTGGTGGTGGTGGTGGTGGCCATATCCTGGAACAACAAAGGTGCTGGAATGCTAAGATAGACGGAGAAATCCCTCAGGTCTGCCGTGAGACATGGGCTTGGCTGCGGACAAGCAAACTGTTAAAGACAGTGGAAGCCCCCACGATGG